>NW_010119723.1:0-1512 GCF_000699245.1 Pterocles gutturalis | reverse complement strand
TAGCGGGGAACACGGGTTTGGTTCAGCTTTGCCATGTATTTGTGGTGAGAACAACGAGCACAATGCTTTTACAGCGGGTGGGAGGAATGGAGATGTGCGCGCGCAGGATGGTTTGCCCATTTGTCTACACTGGCACCGTGTCGCATTGGCTTTGCCTCTACGAAACGTGTGTCTCCCACCTCGTACCCGCTCCTGCTGCACTCGGGCAGGCAGGAGCCTCCTTGCCTGAAGACGTACGGTTACTGGTTTGCGTCGCTGTGGTACTTTATCTGTTGTTTTTTGAATTGTTTTCATATGTATTTTTGAGGAAATATGACTGTCACAGTGTTAAACACACATCACCTTGTACAATGGGAGCGGCTGGAGAAACGGTAGAAGCTGGGCAGCTCTGCTCACACAGCTGTGAGCACGGCCCCAGCCTGGTCGCAGGCACAATGCACGTCACATGTCCCTGTCTGTCGCCTCCTCGTCTTGCCTAAAGCGCGGTCTGTGTTGGCTCCATCTGGATGGAGTTGTGCTCCTCCGCGGTCACTGTGCCGTAGGAAGTATCGGCCACCTCCTCTTCCTTCAGTTTCTTGTAGGAAATATCCGTGTCTTCCTCTTCACCGAGCGTATCTTGTTTGTAGCTGTCTCGCCCGTACATCTTGTACATCAGTACAAAGAGTCCTGCTTCTGCTGACTGAAAAAGCGCGTAAAGCAAGGGAAACATGTACATGCTCCCAATGAGCTCTGGGGGGAAGGTGAGTTTCAGGATGGCGGTGCAGAGCTGGACGTTTTGGCACCCTGTTTCCAGGGACACTGTTCTCCTGCAGTGCGGGGGCATTTTAAAGACCGTGGCTAAGCCGTATCCCAGGGCATACCCCGCTAGAGGCATCAGCACCGCAATGGTATAGACGGATGCAGGAATATGTGCCATCAGATCGGGGCCCAGCATGGTCCCAGTCAGGATGAACAGGATCACCAGAGTTGCCAAGAGGGACCACAGGGATATCTGGCAACAAATACAGACGTTGATAAACACAGCGGTTATTAGGATAAGCATAGCAGGTAGAGGCTTGATAGAAAGTCTAAACTGCAAACTGTGGTTGCGCTGCCCTTTCTGTTTTTTCTCCTGGCACAGGACTTTGGTGGTGTTTGATCAGATCCTGGGAAAGGAAGGCCCCTCCCTCGTTTTGCTTTGGGGTGGCTCGCTGGGAAACTGGAGAGCTGGGGCTTGTGACTCGCTTTTTCTTTCATAATTAAGCTAATTTGTTTGCTTGTTTTAAGGAAGTGTCACCGTGCCCAGGGGTTGGTTTTGCTAGCCCTGGGTGTAAGGGAGTGGGGAGAGAGCAGGATGTGGGGGAATGTCGCTGCTCTAGGGCCTGCACTGCCCTCCTCCCCACGTGCTGGGGGGTAACCTGCCCTTCCCCTCACTTCCCATCTCGGTCCCACCATTTTACATCAAGACTGTAAATCCTTATATTCCACCCAATTAGTGGAATATGCCTGTGTGAACCGGAAAGGCTACCCCTG
>NW_010119722.1:52800-64990 GCF_000699245.1 Pterocles gutturalis | reverse complement strand
CCCCGGGTCTTCTTTTCTCCCTTTCTTAACAATAGGATAATGTTTCCCTTTTTCCAGTCACCAGGGACTTCGCCCGACAGCCATGATTTTTCAAATATGATGGAGAGTGGCTCAGCAACCACATCAGCCAGCCCTTTCAGAACCCTGGGATGCATATCATCTGGCCCCATAGACTTATATACATTCAGTGACATGAGTTGGTCTTGGACTTGTTCTGCTGTTACAGTGGGAGGGATTCCGCTCCTCTCACCCTCACCTAGAGGTTCAGGGTCCTGACAGACATGGGAAGCCTGACCGCCAGTGAAGACTGAGGCAAAGCACTTGTTGAGTACCTCAGCTTTTTCCATGTCTGAGGAAGCCAGTTCTCCTTTCTCATTTATCAGAGGGGGAACACTCTCCTTGGCCTGTCTCCTCCTGCCTATGTACCTGTAGAACCCCTTCTTTTTATTTTTCATGTCCCTCGCCAAGTTGAACTCCATCCGTGCCTTGGCTTTCCTGATCCTTTCTCCACACATCTGGAGCTGGTGGATGCCACATCTCATATGCAGTGACAGGGACACTTGGGATACTCTGAATGAATTGTACTGAGTACCCAGGTGAGGACAGCCTGGGCAGCTGCCCGACAGACCAGTGCAGACGTTGTCCTGATGCCTTCCCTGCAGTATGAGAGTCCGTGGAGAAATGGCAGAATTTGGCGTGTCTTAAATTAAGACTGGAAGGTGTCATAATAATTGACTAGTCTATTCCCCTATGCGTATCTCATGTCATCTCTCTGGAATAGGTTGTAAGTTTCTGCTGGCCCCTGGGAGAAGGATGAGGGAAGGTTCCCTAGCCAGCTGCAGTGGGACAAAATGATGTCACATACAGAGATATCGATAGCACTGGATTAGTGGTTTGTCTGCCTTATCTTGGGCCAGTATGTAAATGGTTGCTAGGCAGATTTAGGTTGCCAGGTAATCCTGTGTTTAATGCTCTGTCAATGTCAGAGCTGAGACCCTGGGGAGGAGGTACTGCCACATTGCGTTCTGTTTTGGATGCCCTGGGGCTGTAACGTGGAGGTGGACCACCCTGGCCATGACTACAGGCCTTGTCCTTTATTTATGGGAGTATCGTGGGAGGTTCCTCTGCAGAGAAGTGGCATTCCCTTGGCTCACTCTGACTGCTGGGGTCCTGTGGATCATTGCACTGTGGGAGCCTGCACTCATGAGGTTATCATCCAGATCACTTTCATGGTATCTTTCACGTCCAAAGCCAAGACAATGTGAACTGTCTGAGAATTTGCCCTGAATGAGCTCCTGCAGGATGATACAGAGACAGCTATAAAACCTTTGATCTTTCTGCTACAACCACTGAAGTGCTGCACTGAAGTATGCCCCTCCAGCATCCGCCTGCCTGCTCTGTCTCCTGTCATCTTTGCAAAAGGAAGCAGCGCCAGCCCTCTGCGATTCCTGCACCCCCTGCACCAGGATACTGTTCCATGCTGTCGCTGACGGGAGCTTGGCAGCGACTTCAATGCAACCAGACGTCTACACAGGGTCTCCCATTGTGCTCAGTGCTGTTATCAGAGACATAAAAGGAAGGAGGCACTTCTTACATTCCCCTACGTGACCCAGAGCAACAGCTCTGTGTGCAGATTTTTTGTTCTTTTGGGGAGAAGGGAATGAAGGTGGGTCTAGTAAAATAAATTGCAGGACTTTTTGTTTTGATTAAAGCCATCGTGTAACTACTGCTTGTATTTTCTGTAGTCACATTCCTACTCACAATAGAAGGCAGCTTATTTTTAAGAAGAGAGGACTTGAAAAAAGGTTACAGTAAAGCAAGAAAAGCTAACAACATTGATAAAGTATGCCCTTATTATAAAATTATCAGCCCTAATCCTTACTTTGATATAAACCTATTTTTGGTTTCTAGCTGCAGGCTAACAATTGTTACAATAATAATAGGCTTTCTCAAATGCAATGGCAAGGTGAAAGAAAATACAAATATACATATCAAAACTAATAATGTTTTCTTATATGAAAAAAGATATTTTTTGTCTCTGGAGAAATGCCACATTCATGCCTAAAGCATAAACTACAGTGAAGGAATAGACAGCAGTATTTGAAACATGCAGATGAGCTCCAGAAACTTCTAAGGGCATTAGCATAGCTGGCTGCAAAGAAGGTACTATTTATCTTAGGAGTCACTATGTAATGTGTAACATATACAGAAAAGAGAGGTACAGGGTCAGCTCTCTTATGCTTAGGAGCCGTGGTAGTTTGGAATTGGAAGTATCTTTTATGAGGTCCTTCGCCATTTAACTTCCAGGAAAAAATACTGTAGCAAACCAATTCTTTCAATCTTTCCTTTCCTCTCTATTTTTCTGTGTAGGAAAGCAAGATATTTTCTATTTTTTTCATATGGAGAGTGCCTTAAAACTAAGAATAGATGAAAGAGAGAAATACTAACCAGCTTCTTCCAGAAAAATTCTTGTATCTATAGATTCATGTATTTTAGGCTTTCAAAGGAACATTATGATTATCTAGTCAGGACTGCCTGACAGGCTGTAAAACCTCACCAAGTAATCTCTCCATCAAGCACATAACATCTGTTTGAGTAATTGAATACCTCTTAGAGAGATACCTAGTCATGATTTAAGGGCTGCAAGTGCTGAAGTTCTGCAGTCCTTACTCAGGATTTGACTCAATGAAAACATTGGCATATTATGCTCTCTGTCTGTTAGGTTTGGAGGAACAGAAAGAAATACCTGGCTTTAAATAGAGTCTTGTTTGAAATCTGTATGAATAAACTCTACAGAATTTAAAACAAACAAAAAGAGACTGCATCACAAGAATACTTCTGCACCACCTTCTCTTCTGTACAGACATGAAACAAAAAAATACATTTCTTCATATTTTCAGAGAACATTGACAAAAAAGATGAATCCTGCAGGGGAATCTCTTTGGGTTTAAGCTGATTTGCTTTTCTAATTCAGTGACCTACAGGAACAGTTTCCAGCCCTCTGTATGATGCATGGTTCCTAATATACAGTTTAGTCTTGTATTACATGTGGTAATACTCCACCTTCAGTATTTTTTTAAAGATACTAATGTCAAGAGAGTTACAGCAGAGCCACCAACTTTAAGTAGTGAGGTAAGTTCTCTCACAAGTGCCATAGGAATTCAAACTTCCTAATGCTAACGAGACTTAAGTGTTCAGACTTGACGGCAGGGTAAAATGGTGACTGAACTTACTGACAAATACCACAAAAGGACGTGAGCTCTGTGGCAGAAATAAGGACTCACGGGCATCCTGATCAATAGACTTGTGCCTGCGGTGGACAGTGTATAAATGTACTTGTTTGTTAAATGTGATCAAGAAACCTGATAAATACATATAGCCAAAATATGGCATCTTGTGAACAGATGCAGATACCTTATGTCCACAGACCATGTCAGGATGTGAACCTATGCTCGTACGCAACTTTAAAGTACACACTGCCAGAAATTACTTGCCCTCTTTCAGACATATTAATAAATAGAAGAAAAATATTTCAGAATACAATAACATCACCAAAACACAATCATATTGGTAATCTTGCTTTCTGTGGTAGTGAACATTATGCATACATAAACATTCAAACTATGGTAGCTCTTCTCTTTGAAATAACAAATGTTTCCAATATTCATTTGCACCATCTGATACAAGAATAGATTTTTTGCTTACGTCCAGTGGTGTCCTGCTATTGCTTGAATTGATGGTTACAGCTGAAGGTCATGGAGTGACTCAGTGCCAATACAAATGGATGAAATACTGGAAAACCACTTTTAAAAAGTCTTGTCTCACTAAAAGCAAGCACAAACTCCTGAAAAATTTAAACTTTCAAAAGAGAAGCTTCACTCATGACTTCTCAGCTCATCTTTCAAAGTTAAATCAACAGAAAAAGCAGTCATAATATTTGCACACCTAAATAAAACAAGATAGGACTTTACTTTGGGGTTTAAAACAGCCCAGTGCAGTTCCCTAGTCAGACAGATACTTCCTCTGTGACCTCGGATAAATTGTTTGGGACAAGGTTTTTCAAGGTATGTAAATTCCTAGATGTACATTTAGATGTGCATTGGGATATTTGCTACAGATTCTCATAACAGGCACTGAAAATGAGTGCATACCTACCTTCAAAATTATCTTTAACTGTTTTTCCCAAGGGTAAGTCTGTGGATGACTAGGGGTTCACAAACCCATGAATCTGGGCTTTTATAAAGAATGAAATACAGAATTATTTTCACCTTAACATTGTGTTAATAAGATCGTATGGCACCCTTGAAGCCTTTGAGAACTGAGAGTTCTGACAGTCTGCTCTAGGAGAGTAGACTCTGTCCCCCTCTGTAATATGAGAATAATTGTACCTTCATGAGGTGCTGTCAAATAAACCCAGGACACATTTTGAGACAGTCATATCATGTTATAATGTAGCCACATTTCAAGCTTGAGTTAAGACAAGGAAAAGAAAATATCTACTTGCACAGTTTATCAGAGAAAGGAGAAAGAATGCATCTCAATTCTCATACAAAAATATAAATTAGGTTGGGGGAGTCCTTACACCAAAATTTGATAGTGTATAAGTAGCAGAAATCTCACAGATGAGTGTTGGTCATTACCTCCTGGAAGTTGCTCAGCACCTCAGAATCAGGGAAGAATTTGTGTATTTGTTTCAGGCTTGATTCTGCAATATTAAATTAGATGAGTCATCTCAACTTATGCAGAATTCCCTTGAAATCAAGAGGACTAATTACACACAAATCACTCAGGATAGAAGGAGCTGCAGTGAGGCTCTGACAGAGCACAGCTACCAGCACTTTAGACAATTGAAAAAGCTCTTTCCACAATGCACACCACATATGTATGAATAATCTAATTGCTGACGGGAAGGCGCTATTGGTGTTTATTAAACATGATGGCTCAGAAGCAACGTCTGGCTCAAGGAAACACTTGATTTGAGGAGCCTGGAAGGGGTAGCAGGGAAAAACAATTTAAACTTATTTCTTATAATCCTTTATAAGCATTTGCTATGAGCAACCATCCAAGGTGGGAAAATGCAGAAGGTGGTTACTCTGACAGTTACTATAGTCCAATGCTTGACTTCACAGATTCCATCACACATATGAGAAACACAGTTGGAAAAGGGCATCCTCAGATTTCTAGATCATGAACTTCAACATTTACACTTGTCATGTTTTACCTTCCACAGTGGACCAGTAAGATACTGAAGATCTTTATGCTGATAAAGTAGATACTATGAGATTGCTGTATGCCATTTAACAGTTTTGTTTTGCTACATTTTTTAGTTTTATAGAAATACATTTATTCTTTGTAAAAAAAAAATTTCTGCTTCAAATTATTCAGATATGGTTAGTCCACTTTAATTATTGCATATAAAATGTTTTATTCTTTTCTTCAATCAGACTGGCAGAGATCACTTAGAGCATTCAACTAGAACAGTCTCAATAAAAACTAATCAAAAGCTCCTGTGAGTTTGAGCATGGGATCTGGTAAACTCAATAACAAATAAAACATAATTCTAAACATTCATGTTTTCAAAAAAAAATTACAACATCCGAACAATAAGTTAATAAAGTGAAATAATTATCTACTGTTCAGATATAAAAATCTGAGCAACTTAATTTATATATCACTACAGCAGACATGACAAAATTGTGAATAATGCTATCCACTGTCAGGAGTGGTACTTCAAGATTTCCAACAGAAAACTTATATTTTGATTTTCTGTTCATATATAGCCAAAAGTAAGAGGCAAAGCCAGCCTAACAGTAATCCAAGGTTCTGTAGAAGAAACATCAGCCAGGGTCGCCGTGTCTGAATATGAGTCATTTCAGGAAGCTAAAAAAAGAATAAGACACCAGAATGAGAGCCAGATATATTAATCTCTGGGAAAAAAAGTCTTATGGGAAAACAAGGCAAACTTCATTAAAAAAAGTCAAAATGCTGAGTTTCTGAATATAGCTATTAATCCGTAGCATGTTCTGTACATTGTAACAATGCCGATCTTGACAGTGAAATATTTAAATTAACCAATTTCTGCCCATTTTGGTTCTTTTACTAGCACCGGCAAGAATCATAAATTAGATTCCAAAATTTGTTAACTTCTCAATAGTTTTTAGTAATTTTATACAGCTGTTTGTAAGGAAATGCTTATTTAGTAAAATGAGTGATTCCCTTCTGTGGGAATAAACTAGTTCAAGTTTGTTTTTTTTTTTGTTTCAGTACTATATATAGGGTCAATCCTGTTGTTACTGCAATAACTGGCAACACTCTTATTTATTTGGGCTTTAGTAAGCATATAAGTAGGAAACAGGATTTTTAAAATATGCTTGAAAATATTACTTCTAATATTTTTCTCAGTGAGTTTTAAATCACGTAAAGGAGCAGCAGCTGTTTATAATCATATTAAAAGCTACTTATGTTGACCTTCCACTCTACATGCTCTCGTTTATCAAAGTTTTAAACAACATATATGTCTCAACAGAGACTGAAAATGATGCCTCAGGCTCAGACTCTCTTAGTATTTATGCTTCATGTATCATAGACACCCGGGGAGACACTTACTGCTGATATTTTCACATCAACTTTGGAAATAAATATGGAGCAATGGCCTGGTACTGACCTTTGGTTTTAGTAGGGTTTTTTTGGTCTATTTGTTGTAAACTTCAAAACCAGAACACTGGCACTCTCCCGTCATCCCTTCCCACTCCACTCACAGCCTGCGCTTGAATGAAGCTACTTATTTCCTCGGCTCTTTAGACCCTCCTCCCAGGAGTTGTAACAGCATCAGCCACTGGGAGACAGTGGAGTGGTGCTGACCAAGGAGGCTTACAGGGTATGTTTACATCTGTTTGCTATGCTTGTCCTTCCCTCTGTCAGAGGAGGGTCTCTGGGTCTGCTTCTCCTGCACTTTTCTTTCTCTGGAAGTTGGCATGGGCCCAGAAGAATACTATAGTGAAAAATCCACCTCCACTTTAAAGTTTTGCATAAAAATAACAGGCAAACTCAAATGTCCTGGATCTTCATAACAACTGGGCAGTGGTTTAAATTATGGTACAAATTAACATCTTAGAAACTCACACAGTTATATTTAATTTGTATTTAAGGGTCATCAGAAACTTTTAACCTAAAGCAAATGTAAACACCTCAGAATTCTGATGTAACTGAAAATCTGAACTCACAGCTTATGAGTGTTTGGTGCATTTGGCTTTTTGTTGTGTATGTAAGTCAAAACTGTTAATTAAAACCTGAATCCAGGGCTCCAGTCTAGACCTTTGGTCTTTCTTATTTATCCTTATAATCAGTCTATTTTGTCCTCTGCTCCAGCACCCAAGTGACCAAATTCTCAAAATGGGAAACTTTTTCCCCTCCCACTGCAAAAGCTAGTATTTTGTCGCTGTCAGTGTCAATTTATGAGTTACACACATGTACAGCAAGTTCCTTAGAAGGTTTTAAAAAAGAATTTTCTGCAGGGAGTACCCTTCCTGTGTCCAGTGCAGATGTCTGCTCCCTCCATTTAACCTATATGCATGTTATCAAGTGCACAAACCATTTCTATAGCCTTACCTAGTATGACATCCCTGCTTATCTCTGAAAATAAAGCTGATTGCTGACACAGCATCAGCTATAGGTCCCCAACCTTCTCTGAACACAAATTTGTGTGGTACAGCAGAGAAAAGCTTGTTGTTTAGGAAGCTTAAGGCTATAGAATATAGAACTGGCAGGTGCAAAACACTTCACAAATTAAGGGAAGGCAGCACCGCATCCAAGCTGTCGGATGCTATCACACTTGCTTATGCTTGAAGTTTGTTGGAGGCAAAAGAGTTACTGTTAATCAAGTGACTACTCTGTTCCCACTCCAGCTCATTTTACCATTTGCACACAAAAGATACGAAGAATTAGGAAGCAGCACGTGGAAAGAAGGCATAAAGGGCTCTCAACCATGTGCTGGCTAAATGAGTTCTACTGAGCTGGGGTATATATGGCACGACAGCTGTGCTGCAATAGGTCACTTTAAAATACCCTTTTATCTCCAAAATGGAAAATATATTTAAGGTTAGTCAGAGAAAATGTCAGTCACCTCAGAGTGGCTGGCTAGCTCCTATTTGTTGATATCTTCATTGTCTTCCTTCCTTCCTTCCTTCCTTCTCCCTCCTTTCAAACTAGACAGTTAGTCTTTCTGCTCAGGAACCATATAAGCCAATATGATCTGTACAATCACTCAGAAATGACGTCCCAGTCCTTGGGGTTTAATACAATGCATGTGATTTCATAAACATTTATCCATAATTCATAGATACTCATTTAAGGGGCTGATACAGGATTTTCAAGTTTGTTTCCCAACAAGAAAAGGAGACATGCTTTGTCAAAGAAACAATTAATTAGGAGTCAGTTGGTCTGTTCCATTCCATATATTGGTGTCTCAAGTATCAATTCAGGTTAAAAATATGTTAAAGAAAGGTATGTTATTAATGAAAAGATCTTTGGAAATAGTGCAAATTTATGATCATACCTATGACCTCTAAACAGCACAAAAAAATCTCACTATATTGGTCATAAGAAGCTGCTTTTCAGGGTATTTAATTTTGGTTAAGCAACAACTAAACCCACAATATTACAGGTGTTTACTCACATGCATATCTTGAAGCAACAAACAATTTACGTTGCATCATTACACCTGTGCATACATATTTGCAAGACAAAATACTCCAGTTACTGGGAAGATGAAGTTTTGCAGAATTCTTTGGTGAAAAAATGATGAAATATATAAATTATTTTGTCTTTTGTCCTTTTCCTCAGATTTTTAAAATCATTAGCCTGCCCTGCTTGCTAATGGAGCTAGAGTGCCATTTGTAGAAATGAAAAACCTTTAATTAACCACAGGAATAGCTTTGTGCACCCTTGACTGCAGCAGCAGTCCCCCAGTGCTGTCCTGCCGATGAACCTCCACCTCATACTCCTCAATGTTCCTCAATGCAGAAACTGGTGAGGCTGTTCAGTCTTATTTAAATGCTGTTCTCTTATTTAACTGCTGCTCTGACAAGTACATGAATATGTGAAAGCCTGTAAAACAAATACTGAAAACTGTAGTTAAGCTTTGTGCACCATGAAGTATTTGTACCCCATTGCCAGGAACACTGATGATTGCTGTTTGTAGATGAGAAGGCAGCAGAGAAGTTCTTTCTGTGCAGAAAGTTGAAAAATACACAAAGCATGGCTGATTTTCTTTTGAAATGTATTATACAAACACACAAAATTTTCAGATCTATAGATTCTGGCAGTGCTAGAGGAATATTTTTTTTTTAAATAAGATAATCCCTGTGAAATTAAACACTTGCACTTCTGACAAATATAGGTGAGCAACCCAATGGCAATTCTTTTAACAAAGTGCAGGGAAAGGCTGATTGGAATCCGTGTTAATAAAAGGGAGGTAAGAGAAATAAGAGCATCCCCTCTCTCTTCCTTCTTTCTCCTCTTCACATCAAGAAGATTATGGCGACAAGCTGAGAACAAGGGAAAACATGTCCCTGTCTTTGACTGGAACTCTATCATCTCTCAGGATCTACAGCCGGTATATTGCTTTGAAGACTCAGGGAAAAACATGGTGGTGTTCTGGGAGCTTGTGGATCCCTGATGGATGCTGATGCTACACTGAAGGAAAAATAATGCCTAAATCATTCTTAGCCACATTAGTAAAGCTATGCCTATTGAGTAGGTAAACAGCCCCACTTCCAAATTTCTCTGTGTCAGAACTAGATGCAACTTGCTACATAGTGTTCTTTAGCACCTCAGTCAGGACTGTTGACACATCCACAATCCTTTCACCGTTCCCTCAGAAGCTGTTAGGAGCACTTCATGTTCACTTTACTTCTGTTAGAGTAGCAAAAATAGACTAAAATACACCCGAGGTCTAAGGTCAATTATTACAAGTAGACTTTAAATGGGTTATAATATTGGCATGGCGTATCAGGTTTCAACTATTATGCTTGAATCTGCTAAATGATATCTCAGGCATGAGGTGGGGGGTGGTAGTGAACACCACAGAGAGACAGCCAGGCTTGGGAAAAACACAGTAATAATTTTTGAAGAGACAGATCTGGGTGTTTTGTTTTGGGGTGGTTTTTTTTTTTTTCCCCTCTCTTGGTCTAATCACTCAAAATATTCATTTTTTGTTCCAAAGCTTGCAAGCAACTCTACATTAATACATGCCGGTTAAAGAGCTATATGACACTTAAGATAAGCTGGCAAGGTAATTAATTTCTGCATTGTTACAAGTGTAACAGTTAGCCAACTCTTCAATAAATTATGTGGCCTGAGGCATCTGCATCTTCCATCACATTCGTCCACAGTCATTAGACCTTTCTCCTAATGTATATCTTCCCAATTTATTTTTCTATAGTCCAGTCATTGCTATTGAACCAGGAGTATAAAAAATGACGGGCCAATATGAAAAAGTAGAGACAATGATGGATTTTGAATTCCTTAGGAGCTCATCCAAACATCTCTGAGATAGAAGGCCTGGCCAGAAAGATCACAGCATCTTGCATTTCAGTTTAGAAACAGCAAATTCATGTTGAAACAGTGGGTGAAAAAGAAAGGGTAGTAAAAAGAAAAAAATTAACCAACTTCTTCAAGATTTAAAAAACCTTGCCAATTCAAATGTTTCTTTACGTTGCATGAAGTAACTCTCTCAGGCCTAAAAATATACTGTTTACCTTTTCCCCTTTGAAAGTCCTTTATGCCTTTCTCATTACCCTCGTAATAGCTTGTTATTAGTAATTACACCTATCATGGCAGTGACACCAAACAAAACCAGGCTATTGTTCCAAGCACTGTACACACACAGGGCAGACGACATGCTCTCCCCAAGAAGCCTATGAACTCTTTTTCCTTCCAAGTTAATCCACCTGCATTTGCCTGACACTCATCTGTGATGTGGCTATGTTAAAAGGAAAATATAGCAATAGACTGAAGTTCTCACCATTTCTGCTAAAGATAAATACAAGAACATTCCAGCTGTAACAGTAAAAATCCAGTTTTGAATGCATGGGTCAGTTGATACAGAAAGGCCAATATAAAGTCCTAGGAATGCTGTTAGTGCACTTATAAAATTCATCAAAATTGCAGTCTTCGTGGAGAGCCCTGTACTTAGCAGCACAGCAAAATCTCCTGCATAGAGAAAAAGACAGAAAATTTATTATTTAGCTGATAAATGTATTTGTAAGACTCTTGATAACAAAATGTGAAGGAAAATAATTAATATATGCACAAAGATAGGGAATGATGGAGGACTGCCCTTAGATTTTTGTAAAATGAGTTATAGTCATCGTGTGTGAAAAAACAAAAACCCCATATTGGCTTGTATTTGTTTAGCTGTTCCTAAAGATAGCATACGGTATACAGGAGTGGCTTTCTGTTAGTTCTTGATGTTCTGTGACATTTCCAACTTGGATACACACGAAAGTGAAGTCACATACTTTCCCAGAGTTTCTAAATCTTTCTCAACTGGGAACTTGCCAGTTCAGATCATGTGAGGATATTTGCAGCATGGTCTTTGAGTATTTCACAGGTGCTGCAAGTCAGAAAAACCTATGCCAGTCTGCTTCCAGATTGAGTTTATTTCCACTGATTTCACGACCTAATTAATTTTGGTAAATTGTACATCAGAATCCCATCACAGATTTTTCTTCTAAAAGAAACAATTTCATAAAAGGTCCACAGTAACAGTTTTTTAAAATTCTGAGTGAATGTAGAAATGCCACTTTGACACTGGGGCACTACTGCCCCAGAATTAGGAAGGTCTGTCTTTGGAGTTAGCTGTTCAGTATTTTGGTAATTTCTATGCTATGCAAACAAGAATTACTGGTTTTACAGCAATTCCCCATCCCACCTTTTTGTTTGGGGAGGTTTTCTACACAGACAGCACATGAAATCTGTATTTGTTTAAGAATAGAAATGAGAATCTGCAGTTCTCATCTCAAATTTGCCGGCATATATGTTTATCAACACAATGTCAGGAACAACTTCATCCACACGGAAAGATTTACCACAAGGAGATAATTGAGGACAACGTTCAATAGAACTATCTTCCTGTCCTGCCTGCTAGTAAAATGGGTCATATATCTTCTTTTATTATCTGGTTATTCTT
>NW_010119722.1:0-52769 GCF_000699245.1 Pterocles gutturalis | reverse complement strand
CAGGAATGAGGGTAGCATGAGGAGTACATTCTTAAATGGCTCTGCTGCGTATTAAAACTCTTGGCTAGCCTGTTGCACCAGGCACACATGGCTCTTGCTCACACCTTACTATTTTTTGTGTCTGTACACATGAGAATAAACAGCTACTCTGACCTGATGGCAGTTACATTTGGAGAAGGTGAGATAGGCTGGTATCCAATAATGAGGACAGAAGCCTCTCCTCCTTTTTGTGAAATGGAAAGAGAAGAACATAGCCTCTTTATATACTCCACCTCTACATTAATGTTATAGTTCATGATGCTATAAGCAAAAAGAATTCCCACTAATGTCATATAGGAAAGAATTATTTGGAAAAGCTAGAACTATAAAGCCAATCAGGAAAAATACATATATATATATATTTCTTACCCATTTCATGAGGAATTTCATGGCATAAAATAGTAATAGTCGTTGTCACACCTGTTTCTGTTGAGGATGAGAATGCTGCTCCTATTACCAAGCCATCAGCAAAATTGTGAAGACTGTCACCCACCAGAACCATTATTGCTAACAAGCTAATTTTCTTACCTAGGAAAAAAAGAAACAAACAAACCAAAAATCCCAGAAGTTTTAACACAGATACTGTAATTTTTGCTATGTTACAAATGATTTGTTTTTTTGGTGACTTCACATATAACATTATGAAAAGTCATAATAATCAGAGGACAATAGTGTTTATCTGTTTTGTCCTTGTTATTACACTTCCTTCAATACATTTGAAATAAAATTAGGTTGTAGAATAACTCAGAGATGCAAAAACCAGGAAGTAGCTTCCATATTTTTACTAGGTCAACTACCAGACAAAAAATTAGAATTAGGCTTGAGTCCAGTCTCATGATATACCTTAAAGGTTCCATTAATATTTCTTTGGTTGCTGAAATTCACACAAATTTTCACAGATGTTATATCTTTTCTTTAAAAGATGGCAGTTTTTCCACCGTCTCTCACAGAATTGCACAGCTATAGAGAAGATGAATATTTGGTCTCAGACAGCTGATCATCTTAACACTGTAAAGCATGCTACTACTGAGTAATATTTTCAGGGTCTGTATTTTTATGAGATTGTATTACAGTGAAGGATAGAGATAAAAGGCAGCAAGCCTCGGAGTATCACTATTAGTACAGTGTTACAGCATGCTCATTTCCAACTTTTGTTCCAATCAATTAATAGCCATTATGCTCATAGTACTCCTGTCTGCGGCATCACTCATGGATGCAGATGGCTGCTTTTCTTTCCCATATTGTTCTGTGACATTGTTTTAGTGTGGAATAGTGGATGTTCATGATCAGGCATCTGACATGAGAGGAAAGATACTACTAGTGCTAAAAGTACTGAAATCATGCTACGGAATTCGGGACAGTCTCTCTATCCAGTCTGTAACACAGACAGCTATGTAGATTCATGGGGAGGGATTTTGTCTCAAGTAGCAATGAGGCTCCATACATAGGCTCACTGTCTAGGCTTACCAACATATAATTGGCTCCCCTATCCTGTACTTTGTTCCATCCATTTTATCCACAATCTTGCAAGCAGGATCTCTAACGTCTCTCAGGAAACTCATGGAGCTTCCCTCTACACATTATGGACAGAACACTTCTCAGAGGGTTGCTTTTATGCTTGAAGAAACAGGGTCATGATTTGGGCCCTAAACATCATGTATTTTCCTGACTTTTGTTGGCCCCACACACAGATGTAGTATGACACTCTAAGGAGCTAATGTGGAGCTGCATAGAACTGTTTCAATGTAGTTATTACAAGGTTTCACTTCAGTAATGTTTTTTCAGAGATGACCATTTTATAGCGATGGGGGAGATGTTTTTCTTACAGAAACTGGCTAGAACTGAAGTCTTCAGACTATTAGAAAAAAACACACAGCACATAAAAGCCTAACAACTGTATTCAGAAATTCCTCCGCAGTTGCCTGGGAGCTCTGTGGGTTCAGAAAAATTGGCAGGCTTGTTATATTTTCCTGCTAGCTTACAGAGCCAGACGTGGATGTCCCCAGTTTGCACCGTTCTTTCTAAACACCACGGGCAGTTTATAATCAATAGAGCAGGGCATGAGTTACACAGAAATAATAGATTGCTGCACTACGCTAGGTTTGTGATTTGTAATAAGCACTGGTGAGGACAAAACCATGGCTTGCCCAGAGATATTATTAGTCTGTTTTATTCAAGTATCTGATTGTTGAAGAAGATGTACCATAATTACTGGAACTCAGTCCAGCATGCTGTCTATAGTATAACATAGGGATCAGGTTAACATTATGGAGCAATTGCAAATGTAAGCTTTATGAACTTACTTGACTGAAAGTTAAGACGCATATGTGAACAAATCTGAATGTTTTTCCAAATTTATTTTCAGCCTATTTTACAGCAACTTTGTTACTGGCAATTATCTCTCTGCATTATATTGCTGCAGCAGTAAATATTAACTTACTACCCTAACTATTTCTACAAAGCACTAGAAAAAAGTAGGCTTTTTCTATTTCTATTTTCTACAAATTTAATCTTCTACACTTATTTTTGATAACTTTCTCTGCTTAAATAGGGGACCAGAACTCACAGCAAATTTCATTCCATAATTTTCATAAAGCTAATGGGTGCAGGACTCCCACCATAGATTATGCATTTTAAGCTTTGAATAAGAGTTTAAAGCAAAAGTTTATCCACAAATAGATCTTTCCCCCAATGTTTTCATTACTCAAACAGCAAAACTATTTCTAGTTAATGTAACATCTCACTGAGTATACCAAATATAAAATGCTACTCTTTCATCTTTTCAGATATTGATAGAACAAGTGTGGATAAATGAGAAGGAAAGGGCCAGTGAGACATCTTATGCATTTACCTGTTCAATAAGAACTGAAACAACACAAACTTTTGAAAATATGTATTCTCAAAAAAAATCCTAAAACAAAATAACCCCCCTTCCCTACTATGGTTTCACTTACAATTTCTAATATAGAGGTAAAACTGAGCTATGAGGAAAAAATGGAACCAAACAAAGAATTTTACTGAGAAACTATCCCAAATTTAGTTATAGACCAAATTTATTTATATGGAACAGATAGCATTGAGATTACTAGAAATTTTTTAGTGCTTAGCAGGTAGTGATGATTGACCAGAATGGAAACGTATAGAGATGTACTAGATAGTCACACTGAAACTTGCACTGGATTTTGTACTGCTGAGACTGAAGAAATTAAAGTCCAGATTTCAAATTCCTCAAAAATAGAAATGAAGTTCACAAGAACGGAGAAGAATATCAGAAACCTAGAAGAAGATAATGACATTGTTAAATAAATCAAACTGATGACCTGAGATCTGAGATCACCAAATAAAGGGGAGTTGATTATAGTAAATAAACTAATTTCAGTTAAAATTTTTTTTAATGACTAGAACTCTACTACATTCACCAAGGTCACACAAGTACAGTCAAAGGCAGAGTTTGGTTTATGCTCTATTTTCTCATTTTTTGGTGTAAGCAGCAACAAATCAGAGAAGATAAGAATTACTTTGAAGCTCTCTGAAGAAAACAGATTATCCTAAAACTGAGAGCCATCGTGAGTCCATAATTCCACACATGTAATAAATCATTACTGGTTTAAAGAGGCTATTGCTTTACCATATAAGAGAAGAAGAAAGCAGAATTGTATTAGTATAGCGAGCCAAAAACCCAATCATTTCACTACTTTCAGAAATAAAAGCCTGAGCAAAGTTTACAATTATAAAAATCTGTTTTATATTAAATTTTGAATGTGTCTCTTTAAGCAAAGGCTTTAGAAAAATAGTTTGCAGCAGTGAGTAAACAAGCACTAAAGCATGGACAGTATAAGATTAATGAACTTTACAATTACGGGGTTGGCAGATGAAAAGGTCTTTAATAAGATATTTGGTTATGTAGCCAAGCACCATCAGATATGGTGAGGTAGCACATAGCAAACCCAGAGCTAAGCCAGCTTCACACTTTCAATTCCATCTTAAGTCTTAAGGCTTTTCCTGTTGCTTGTCTAGTCTTTGGATTGATACTAACTTTTTTTGCTGATCGCCTTACTCTCTGGAGGAACTTCAGCAGACTCAGAATCTTCTGGGCTTCTCTAATTAAAAGTAAAGATAACAGATCAGTGTTAAGGGGCTCTTCCAGCTGCTGCTACGAACACAGGAAAATAGCAAACAAGTTCAAGCTTTTTGAATTAAAGATAGTTGCTGTTATTTGCATAGACATCATTAGAATAATTTATTGAACACTGGCAGTGTGACTGTTACTGCAGAAACACATAAGAAATCTCCCTTGCCCAGAGAAGGTTACAGTCTAATTCAGGTGGGAAGACAGACATTCATAAGCACTGTTGTAACCCAAGAAAATCATGTTCCTGCTTGAATGCACAAAAATCTGAGCCAAATGCAGAACTAAAAAGGACATAATAATTCAAATTGTATCTTTTGATTTTGTCATGGCCACATGATTGTAGTTTCCTGCTGGATAGGGTGTCTATAGGATTTTCAAGGAAAAATGGATAGACACTAGAGTTTCTTTGGAGTTCATGTTCTTCACAGTTACTCTGTGAAAACACAAGACTAAAAAAGATGTTCATAGGTAGGTTTCACACCCTTTCAAAATATAGTTTTTTTCTCCAGGGTCATACAGCTTCCAGTGCCTTGCCTCTTGGCTGTTAGTTAGGGCTTTGTCTCGGCATCAGGCACCACTGGCTGGGCAGAGCAGCACATGATTAAACTCCCCTGCAATGAGTGAAATGTACCCTTATTTCAAGTGAAGAAAGAGACAGTATCTTTGTCCTTATCCTAGAGAGTTAATGAGATGCATCAGCCCTAATGTTTAATTAACAGAAACTGCAACTCTGGGGAGAGAAGAAAGAACACGAGGAAACTTTCTCTCCCCCTACCTCCCTGGGGCTTTTCTTTCTGACTAGAGACATTATTAGAAATCTGTGCGAGGGTGAGATAAGCCAAAAAAATTGTTTGACTGAAACTAGAAAAACTGAATTTATAATCACTATATTTTTTTTTCCCAAAAAACCCATATTAAATTTATTATGGCAGCCAGTGAAGAGTCAACAGCAGCACGAGAGAGTCCTTTGTTAGGGACAGCAGCCACCACTCCGAAAACTAGAGCAGAGATATGTACTGACTGCAAAACAGGATATGTTTCTTGGCTGGTATTAGCTAGGTTGTGATGTGGGATATGTGCTGTAGAAGCGTGAGGAGGGAAAGAAAAGGATTTGGGTTTTAAATTCTACATTTTAAAGGAAAAGTCTTTAATTCCCATGATTGCAGCCAGTCATATGAATTCCAGTAATTGTTCCACTTCTCTTATAATATTTATTCACATGCCACTTCTTTGAACTCTGAGTCAAAACTGCAAGACTAATCACTGACCTGAAGGATTTATAAGCTTTTCTTAGTCAACCAGTGTTTGTCTTACTATAACTCACATGATCATGAAAAATTGGCTGCTCTTGTACAAACTAGTTAAGCCAAGCTAGTTCATGTGATCTATACATAACTGCAGGGGCATCTTGCATCTCAGAGGAATGATGAGCTCATTCATTACCATAAACAGGAAGCTACCATGTGGGTCACAAATTAGTAATCATTCTTCACTCATCTGCTTGCTCTGCATTCAATTGAGAGTTTCCCGACTGCATCTGAGAGATTAGCAGTGGTTCATGAGGCTCTTACCCATCACAACTGCTTTAGTAAAATAGAGTTCACATTGCTGAATATTTATGGAGATCCTGATTTAAATATCCAGGAACCTATGCCTTTAGGTACTACATATAAGCTGAAGAGATTTGTTGCAAAAAGAGAAAACATTAAAAGGTGTGAGTCAATTAGTTTGCAAATATATATCTGTCTGGATACTCTTCACAGACCAACAGAAATTTATGTAATTTCTTATAGGAAAGCACTGCTCCCAGATATCCAGGTTGTTTATGTTACTCTTCAAATCTGTGGAAAAATGCCCAAGAACTGTCCAGGATTTAATCTGTTCACTAATTATGCAACTCTCACTGCAGAAAATCCTAAAGTTTTTCCCATGGGACAGTCTGCCCTTACATATGACATATTTTTAAAAAGAAGGGAGGAGGAAAATCTTCAAGAATTTTATCAACCAAATATAGTACAGGAAGAGCATTGTTAAACCAATCTGATACACACAGGAAAGTTATTGTAAAAATCTGTGTTCAAAATCTCTGTTAAAGCTCATTGTAAACTTCAAAATCTAGAGATTCCTGAAATCATGTAATGTAATAAAGGAAAAATCAATAAAGACTGAAAAATAATACTGATTTATTACATTAATTTGGGTAATTTTTTGAGGAACAGAGAAAGAAGGATATAAAATTAGGGAAGTATGTCATATTGGTAACCTACCAACTGTATGGTTGAAGTAGATTTGCCTCTGCCTGAATGTTCATTTAATTCAGGTTCCACTGGAAGATCATGGGAATGTCCCCAGTGCCCATTAACTAAAGAAAGACCCTGCTGAATGAAGATGCTTTGCAATTAGTTCTAAAACCTAATAAACACAGATGCAGTCTTTCTCAGCCTTTTGTGAATGTTTAGCATTTACAAGAATTATTTTTTTTTCAAAACAGAATTATTTAAAAAGATTGTTGGTTGACACAAACATTTCCGAATGCTTATTTTGTTAAAAAAAAACCTGAAAAGTTAATCAGATAAATCAGTGACAGTGATAAACCTTTGATAAAACTTTTTTTGTTTTAAAACTGAAGATTAAAATTTGAAACTGAGGTGGATATAAAAATTAACTTTGAGAATTCATCTTGTTCTCAGTAGAACAAGTTTAAAAATTTGTGGAAGGATGATAAAGCCGTTTTCTCCAAATAAGTAACAAAATGGACTGCTTTTTTCAAAAAAAAAAAAAAAAGGCAAACAAACAAAATTAACACCATTATAAAAATATTCTCATTCTAATAATCCCACATTATATTCTTATGGCTGACTCAAAGATAGTGGGAATAGAGACTCACTGCTAAGCATCTAAATCAGGCCAGTCATTAAACACTCTGTAAAACAGAACAAGCAAAGGCTTAGACTTCTTAAGTGGCTTTAAGATAACCTTCCATGCTGAGAAACTTAATGAGACATCACACTTGGTATTACATTATTCCTTGTGCGTAATCATATTTTCAGGCACCAGCCACAATGCAATAGAGTAATAGAATTACTATAAGCATGGTAGTGAGCAAGGAGATATTATTAACATAAGGTGGGGTTCTACTGACCACAACATACATATTCGATTTTCAAATCTATTGGGATAGGGGCCCAAAAAATTTGGAAATTTTATGATGTCATTCTTTAAAATATATTGGGCTTACATCTATGTCTTATTCCTCTTCAAATAGAGCCTAGAATAAACAAGTGTCATTGTTATTTCATATGAATCCATGCTCTTCACCTGCTAGTCATGAACGCATGCTTATGGAAAACATTCATTTAACTGTTTCCTTCTTGAGTTATATGGGACACATTCATGAAGCAAACAAAATGCATAGAACAAAGCAAACTAGAAAATGAAGGTCAATCTAGTAGGAGCACTTTGGAAAGCAATTTTTAATGCTTCATTTAACTCATACAAATGTTAAATATCTTCCACAATCATTTTAACATTTTGTGCACAGTAAAATCTCCAAATAAAAGAGATATTTTAAAATATAAATTGTACAAAACTTTACCTGGTCACATGGTGTTACCAAAAGAAAGAAACACTTTTCTATCAGAAAAAATCCATGAATTCCTCCAATTATTCCTAGAAGTTTCCAAATATATTCTTTCCCCTCATAGAAATGCTCTACATCTTGTGCTTCATGTTTATGTAAACCAAGAGTCTAAAAAATAAAGTGAAAAGATTTAAAATGGCAATGTTAATTTTTGCGAGAGTAATTCATATTGTGCTCATTCAATTTATTCTCAACATTTTCTTTTGCCATCTCTTTCAAATTTAAATAGTGTTTTGAGCTAGTCAGCTGAATAGTAGATGGATTAAATGAAATATTAAGAGCCTCTGCTATATATACATCGTCTCTCAATTTTGAAAGTAACATTTTTAGAGAAAATTTTTGTGAAATTGCCTTTATATATACATATTTAGTATATTTTTTTGGAGTATATAGATCTTTAAAGTCTAAAGAGCTACTTGCATCATCTTCAGATGTAAACTCCATATTGAAAATAATTCATGAAGCTTTCTGCTGGTGTGCTTCCATTTTTTCCCCAGTGGCACAGGATGGTAACCCTCCTTTGTTCTGAAAGAGGGCACTTTAAAGGCTACTGGATATGTCACTTAAAACTGGTGAAGCAGAATACTTTCACACTCTAGAGGTGTTTCTTAAAGAAATACATTTGTTCCACATTCACTGAAAATTGTCTTCCTTAAACCACCCTCCCAGTTCTGCTTCCAGAGATGATGTGTTGAGTACAAAGAACATTTTGACAAGAATCTCAAGTGAAGGTGTGAAGCTCTCTTTCAATGACCAGCTGAAGTCTACTCATAACAGTTACATCAGATGAGACTCGGACAAAAATAAATGAATACATAATGGAAAATTTAGTTCTGTTTTACATGCTATGCTATTCTTAAAATGTATTTTATTAATTTAGGAAAAAATCATAGCACCCATTTTATTGTGTTTTAAAAACACAAAAGTGTGTGTTACCTACCTGAGGAATGAGGTGTAGCAATGCATCTCCAGAAAGGGTCCCAACAGCCAAACCAACAAACAGCTGTAAAATGAGTTTATAGGTTTCTTGACAAGAGTTAAATAAAATGAGGGTTGTGCCAAACATAGATCCAATAGTAATGAGTAAAACAGCAACAGTGCTGTAACCATATTCTGTAGGGAAAAACAAATGAAACAAAACAAGGGCACTTTTAATCATCCAGTATTCGTATTTGTGTTTCAGCATTTGGGTTTTTTTGGCTTTGTGGGTTGTTTTTTTTTCGAGGCTATGTTTTGCCACCACTGTGTACAAGCACACAGAGCAGAAGTGATTCATTGTGCCACATAGATTTTTCTAGTCGTGTGTGATATAGATGACAGAATTTTAAGCCTGAAAAACATTCATTTTTTCAGTCTTTACAGACAATACAGTTAAGTGCTTGCAAATTTCAGACCTTAAAAAGCTAAATAGACAGTGACTGTGCAGATTAGAGACACTCAGAGCAGCACAGCGAATGCTTGCCTGCATTTGTTTCCTCTCTTAACAGATTTAAGCTATTCTATGTCCTCACATGCCACACCTCTGTATCTTTGCTGTCAACACCACATTATTAACAAAATCATGTTCAGTAAACAAACCAAGACCTAAAACCTCAGATGAATGTAGGCATCTAATTTAGGTTCTAGGCATACACTTTTTGGTCCAAATTATGTTTTTAAATGTGCTGTGGACATACAGTCTTTTAGTTACTGCATCAGGACCACCAACCTATTTCTCCCTGGTTACTGGTGTTTTTGGAAGGTTACACATAATTCTTCAGAGTTACATGCTGCTCACATTTCCAACCTTTTGCACAACATGAATCCTGATTAATCTGTATGAAAGTCTTACGATGGAGGTAAAATGCTGATGAGAAACAGACATAGAGGAACTAATGCCAAAATATTCAAAAGTGTCACTTAATGTTTCATATTTTAATAGCTCTGCAAGTGCTCAGCACCTCATAAAATCAGACAGTAAATTTCATAGACTGCACATCCAAACACAAGGGTATAGTAGATACTTATGGAAGGTCAGGCCTTGGTGACTTGGCCAAAACAGTACAGCCTGTCAGCAAAATAAAACTGAGAATAAAATTAATGAGCCCACGCTCAGGTCACTAGGTCACACATAGGTCAAACATGAAGTCCTTTCTCTGTCTCAAGCCAGCAGAAGTGTCCCTGTGGTCATGGAAACCTCCCTTTGCAAAAAGCACAGAGAAAGGGCTATAGAAATGGCTCTTACTAGTTCCATTCTGTGTCTGAATAGTTCAGCTTTCTCCTCTACACAGATCTTTCACCATTATGAGATCACTAAAATGTCATTGATAGGGTTGATGGTCTTAGACCTGGGAGAATCTTACTCAACTGTGAATTTGCCATGAACCTTCTATGTGACATGGGTAAGTTCCCTTTCTTTGTCCCTTGATTCCACATATGAAAATGGGCATATCCCTGTAGCATAGAAAAGATAAAAGCAAGAGAGATGAGATGAGAGATAACGTAAGAAAGAAGGACAGCTGCCTTCTGGGGAGATATAATGATTCCTCCTATTCTGATAATGATTCCTCCTGTTCTGTATGTTTCTTTCTCCTATAACCATTTGTGGAATATCTACGAGTGTCCTTCCATGCCCTTAGATAATATGTTTTTTTTAATTCACACCTATAGTTCAATTAATCTGTACACCATGGGATGATAACTCAACTCATTCCCATCAGCTGCTTAATGTGTGTAGCTTAAAGTACAGGCAGAACTTAGAGATGGAAAGTGCTGTTCCATAAGGATTGTTGACCCACAGGATGGGGGGAAAGCTTACTAGTTCCTAAAATATGTGGTAATCTAGAGCTGGCCACATAGATATTAAGATAAAGGTATTGAAGGCATTGATTTATAGCCTAAAAGTGCTGCCATAGATGCAGGTGATTATGGTTAGATGCCCGTTCCTTTTTGCTCATTTCCAGCTCCCAAATTCCCCACCAGAAGTTAGAGCTCTCTGTAATACATCAACATACCTATGTTTGTAACCACTTCCCAGCTATCACTGGTTTAAAGTAAAAACAAAACCAGGAAACACATTAAGAAGCCCTTAGATCAGATCAGATTCAGGTTTTTTTTCTATAGGATGGACTAGAGATCATTTAGAGGAGAAGCTGAATCAGTGGAACAGATCGGGCAGAAATCCCTGGAAGCAGTGGCAAGTGAGGGCTACAACCGCAACTGGAAACAGTCTGATTAATTCAGTTTCCAGCTCTATCACACAAGTCCTGCTACCCATGTAACTTTTTTTTTGGTTGCTTTTCTTCCCACAGTAGTATTCCCAAAGCTTCTCTGCTGTAAAATATCATAACATGAAAAAACAGCAACATTCACATAAGAACTTATCTATATCAAGCATTTGCTACACTATGGTATAAAATGCCAGCTAACATAACCCTGAACATTTATGTCAGAGCAATGTAATGATTCCAGTAAAACCTGGTGGAAATTTCACAAAATAGGTCCTTACTGTCCAGCAACCCACTGATAAGGACCTGTCATGGCCCACCTGCTGCCTACATCAAGCAGTCCTCCAAGAAATGAAGAAAATAAAGCTTAAAACCTTACACATTGAAACAGAATTCTGTCTAATATAAAATTGAGACCACTGAGTTGCCTACTATTATTATCTGACGTGTGCTATGAAATTAGAGTGCATAAATCTCATCATGTTTTGGTTTATTAGTGAATGAAATGTCTCCAGACATTTATCTGAATTATCTGAATTTATCTGAATTTTCACAATACTTTACCAATAACAACATATCTCACTTTCCGAAGCTGTTGGTAGACGCTTTGTCTGCTTGGAGTCAGGAAGCTGACATGAACAACTTAGTAGTTGCTGAATGATAGCTGGACTGATTTGCTTGAAGTGGTCCTTAGAAATGGAGGAAGAACTATTTTTTAAAAATATCTTCACAAGTTCATTAGCAGAGAAACAAACCTATGTAGAAAAGTATATACAGTTACTGAACATGTTGCACATGTTGCAATGCTAACACAAAATATTGCAATGCTAACACAAACTATATTCTTAGCTATCAATGTAAGACTGCATTAATAGCAATAATATTGCTACTAATGTAAGATACTGCCTATATCAAGACAGTACTGAAATTTGTCCTTGTGTGGCATCTGTAGTAACATATGGAACAAAGTTGTTTTTTAAAAATCTTTTAACAATGGTATGTCACTCTAAGGTCAGCAAACTAGATGTTGCATGAAAAAAATTTTCATGAAGAATTAGTTTTTCATCTCCAGGATGACACTTCTGGTAAAAGCATGAGCAGTTAGCATTAGAACAGTTTTAGTGGCAATTTATATAAGAACTTTTAAAAAGAAGTCCAGATCATATATGCTGTCTTACTTAAAGGAATAATATTAAACTCTTAATCTCATCTGATTAGCTGTGATTCAATAAAAAAATATTTGTTTCCTTCATTTAAATTAGTCTGCATCTGAGAATCAAGGGATTCCAAAATATGATTTTTCTAATCACTGAAACTTAGGTTTCTTTTGAAAGAAAATTACTATTTAAATAAAAGAGTTGTAATTATCATTACTTTTATATAACCCAATTAAAACCCACTTTCCTGCTTTTGTTCATCCATTGGTAAAGTAAAATATGCCTTGTAGCTCACTAAGAAACTGAATGAATCGAGCACTGATGCATTTACTCTGAATATCCCATTCAAGTCTTCAGGATAACTGGTGATCTTGCCACCTGGATCAAGTCTGTTCTGCCTCAAAGCAGAAGCAGAGCATGAAGACAATTCAGGGTCTACCACATTAGAAAAGATCTTCAGTTTTTCTGTTCTAGATAGTGGTTTTGACTTCAGAAGTAGGGAACACCAACAAGTGGTATCAAGTTGGAAATCTAGCTTGTGGCTGGTTGTAAGCAGCATTCCTCACTGGTCGGCACAGGGGCTGATATTATTTAATGCCTTCACCAATGACCTGAGTGATGGACCAGAGTGCACCATATCACATTCACAGATGAAATCCAACTGGGACAAGTAGTCAATATGCTGACATGTGTGGCTGCTATTTAAAGGTATCTTGACAAGCCAAGGAAATGGGCTGACAAGACCTTCATGAAGATCAGCAAAGACAAATTTATTGTACTTCAAACAGAACAACTCCATGCATCGATAAAGGTTGGGAAAAACTGACTGGAAGGTAGCTTTACAGGAAAGCCCTTGGGGTCCTGACAGA
Source organism: Pterocles gutturalis (assembly GCF_000699245.1). Lineage (NCBI taxonomy): Eukaryota > Metazoa > Chordata > Aves > Pterocliformes > Pteroclidae > Pterocles > Pterocles gutturalis. The sequence goes on along the minus strand of NW_010119722.1, from coordinate 39,726 downwards.
CAACTTGAACATGAGTCACCAGTGTGCCCTTGTGGCAATAAAGGCTAACTGCATACCGGGCTGCATCAGCAAGAGCATAGCCAACAGGTAGTGGAAAAAGATGCATTGCCCTCCACACAGGACAGATGAGTCTACATCTGGACTATGTACAGTTTAATAACCAGCAGTACAAGAAAGACATTGTAAAATTGAGGGAAGTCCAATGAAGGTCCACCAAGATGGCTAGGGAACTGCAGCACATGATGTGCAACTTGATGTGACTCTGATGTTGGCGCTGTTTTCAGAAGTAGGATAGACTAGATGAGGTCTGGGATTACTATGAACCTAAATTTTAATGTGGTTTTGTTATCAGGAATTTTAAATGAAAAAGCAAGATCTCATATAGAAAATAAACCGTCCACCCACACATAAAAAAAATTATTCTTAATGCTTACTTGGTAAAATGTTCTTGCAAGTCTTGAGGCATGAGGACGTGCATCTTTTCAAGTTGCAAGCCCTAGCCTTTTAAGCTTTTTTAGCATAGGGAGGCAGAGTACTAAGTCTCCACTAGTAAAGCAACTATGTGTGTACTCCTGGAAGATGATACTGAAGAAACAAGGAAATGGAATTTGCATATTCTCATATGAAAAACTGGATGCATGGATGGATAGGTGATTTTGTTTTCCAAAATCCATGTTTCTTTAATAAGGAATAATAAATGAATACATCAATATTGTGACACAGTTTAATGGAACCTAATATTATTGCTCCTATTAGATCATCTACTACTTACTTGTTTTATATGCACTTTTAAGTCAGTAGAGACAATAATGACTTAAAAAGAAGTCAGTGACCTTTTTTCTGAGGCAATGTTTCAAAATATAAATCCTATCTAAAAATCAAATTACAGATCTTAATGTAGTTAGAAACACAAGCCATAAATGAGTCAATGCCTCATATGTAGCAGTGTCTGTTACTAATGGAGCACAACGCCTACCACAGGTATGTGCAGAAAGCAGAAGACAAAATTAGCAACACAACGCTGAAACACAAAGCATCCTAATGGAATGATATGTCAGAGAAAACACACATAGCTAGAAAGATGAGGAATGGAATAAAACCAATATCTCAGGAATTAATACAGAAGATAAATTTTCTTCTCTCCAGATGTTTCTTTGTGATTTTTTTCATCTATACAGAATATTTCACCCTCAGTTTGACTCCCAAGCCTCATGGAACCCCCTTGCACACTTATCTTTTGAGTTACAGTCAGTCTCAGAAGTTCTAGAAATCAAAAACTGTGTTTTATAAATTCTATTGCTGGAGAACATTTTTACTTCTTGTACAGATAACATCACTACTGATTTCTGTCCTTCATAATTTAAAATTAATATGAAACACATTTAAAATGACCTTCATTTAAAATTATTTTGAGACCTTATTAAATACCTCATCATGCTGATCAGCATGATTCTTTTTTTGTGGTCAGCTGGAAAGAAATAAACATATTTATAGAGTATGTATTCCAAATGCAATAAAATTACACAGATAAATATCTATCAGAATGGCATTTAACCAGATGCCATTTGTCTCAGTTCCACATCATAAAATGATCCCATAGCAAAAGTCTCTTATTCTCCTAAATGGAGAAGAACCATTGTCTTTGAATTAACTTTAATTGTAAAGAACTGAAAACAACAGAAACATATTATTTGAAGTAAATATTTCAAATATATACATCAAAATATATCTTTGAAGTCTCTTTTTTTTTTTTTTTCCTAAGGAATGTTTTCCAATCTAAAGGATGGAAGTCAGTTACCATCTTAATCATTGTTATAAACAAAATTAATTTATTTTGAGATATTTAGGATAAGGATAAAATCAGCTGCAATGAACCACCATCCTTCAAAGCCCTCAAAGAGTGTACTGGGTAGTAGCTAAAGCTCTCTCTTACTCTCTGCTTTCTAAAGAAGGCTTCTGGACTCCACAGATGGCTATTAAAAGTGTTTGGAAATGCCCAATCTTCAGTTTATGGAAGCCCTTTAAAAACAACTTACAAGCTTACTTTACTTTTTTTGCTTAGTACAGAACAACACTTCTTTTAACAAGGTCACTTAAGGGGCCCTAGAAGCTCTGTGACATAAGAGCACAAGAAATCCCTAATAAATATGTGAAAACATTGAAGCCATGGTACTATAGTCCTCTGTGTCTTGAAGAAACACCTGACTCTGCATAACACTAACCATTCTGTTAGCCCCTTAGCCTCTCCAGCTATTTTAATCATGCATTCAACATCCATAAAGTTCTTCCCCCAATTAATATTTAATCAAACATAAATAGGTAAAAATATATTTTGCCAGTATATGCATGACTTTTTGAAATTAATAAATTTTACCTCAGACATAATGTAGTGTTTGCAAACCAATTTGAACTTTTATAACTGAAATTCTGTGACCAATACTATAATAACATAAAAATAAATTAACCTGGTCCCAATCTGTGTTCCTTTCATGATCTTCAAAATAACCTTTCAGAACATCTCGTTTTGTCTGGTTTCCTTTGACTGGAATATTTCTATTTCCAATATCTTTGATTGCCATACTGTAACGTCTTCCTTTTTGACTGTGGAATTGTCCATTAAGAGTGCAGGTCTTTTTGGCTGTAAGCACGCTTAGTAGTTGTTCTAGTTCTAGTAATTCATTAGAAAACAGACATATTACCATGGGAAAAACACACATTTAAAAAGATAAAACCAAAAGTAACTGTTAAAATTTTGTTAGTTTTAACATTAATTCAACTCTTCACTTTAATACTTTTTTCTCTCCTCAGTTTGGTACTCTAGGTAATTTCCACTTAACACCTCTAAACGTTCAAGGCACCCATATACTCAGTCTTTCCTTCTTTACAGCACCACACTCAGATGTTTTGCCTGTGACTGTCTTGGAGGAAAACAGATGTGACTGAAAGGCAATTCATCTGCTGTTTAATCATCGTTCTCTGCAAAAGTTCTCCACAAATCTCTGCTGAATAGCTTCATCGTTCTTCTAATTTTCCTGTGTAAATGGAGCACCATGCTAAAATGCCATGGCCAAGTATTTGGATAGTCCAGAAAGATGAGGAAGACAGATTCTTTACAGTGTGTCCTGAAAGCAACCTTCAGGATGCTATGCTGCCCTTTGCACTTCAGAAGTGGAACACCCAGCAACAGATTTTCTCTCTCCTTTGGTCAAGTTGCCAGTCTGGAAGCAGGCCTCTCTACAGCACTGAAGTAGGAAGGAGGGAAGCCAGAACCTCTAATCCAAACCTGAGACAACGCAGGGATGTATCCCATGACATAATGTGAGTGCAATGGGTGTGCCTGCTGATGAAATGCTTGATTATATGATCTATCTTATCACCGTCCTTCACTCCTGCATTTTCAAGACAAAGCCACAGTGATAGTTTCAGTAAACCTGAGTCTGTACATAGGAAACAAAGGCAATCCTCAAATTAAGTTCAAAGGAATTTAGTTCAACGAGATTAAGAATGTTTCCATGTGATAATCCTTTTTTTAAAAATGTTTTTCAGAAGAAAAAAAAGGTATAATCTTCCTTGCAAATCTTACAAAAAGGTTTGTGATGTTTTTCTACTTTCTTTGTCTTGAGCAAACAGATCTGAGAAGAGCTGAAGCTAAATTTATTTTCTAAATGTAGACAACCCTAGTTTTCTTCTTTTTGCATGTTGCCAGTTCCTTACTATTTTCTTCAATTACTATTAAGGATTAAAATAAATTTAAAGGGACAATTTAATTATCTTCAGCTTAAAATATACTTACACTCTAACAAACCAGTAAAGAATTTTTTTTGTTTCTCTGAATGACACCCTAACTCCACCAACCATAAAGTCTTGCTACTGTCTTCACTGGGGCCTGGATTTCACCATATATAGCTATTTAGCAGCAAACACTGTGCCCAGATGGCTCCATGCATTCTTGTGAGTCAATTATTTCAGAAGATCTGGTTTGGCAAATTTAAAGGAAAGGCTTTGCTGCAAAAACTAGTTTATGCAAGTACAATCTACAAGTCCAAGTTAGGGCTGAGGATTTTGTTCTTTTTTTAATTATTTAATTCTGTGATTCATTGTACCTCTGGGTAACCTAAGAGTGGTAAAAACGTTTTTAGTTATGCTTAATTCAACTTTTAAAGTAATTTTAACCCATACGTAATGTAACTTTTTAAAAGTGCTTTGAAAAGCTTATAAAGTGTTGCTATTAGCAGTCACCACAAAGAAGGAAAAGTAGATGTCTTATAATAACCTTCTAAACCTTGATGGTTTAGCTTCTTAAACTGCTAAGCATGAAGAATCTCAGTAGCAGCTGCTGAGAGTTAAACACCTGCATTTTCTTTTTTTGGACCACTTAGAACTTTATTATACCTCTGTTTATTTATGGTTAAGTAGCATTTCTGATACATCTAGCAATAGAGCTCTGGAAGAAAATGAACTTTGCATGTTTGAGGCTCACTGACTGGGTACCAAGATCAAAAGGTGGGTGGGGAAGCAGAAACCATAAATATGTTTTCAGGTACATTAGGCAGATATCAGAGAGCATTTGGTCAAAACAGAGTGGCCTGTGTCTATGTCATCTCTTATGGGGGCATGTCTACACTGAGGTGTGAGTGAGTAACATGTCTCATCTGGCTACTGTACATGAATTATCCCATCTACCCCTAAACAAGTCTTGCAATGTATCAAGATCTGCATAAAGAAGCAATGTAAATGATGCCCTAGCGAACTCTGCCCTCACAGCTAGACTGTCACTCTCAGAGCTCTCTTGGGTAGTTCAGACTGTGTGGAGCAATTAAGTAATAATTTAAAGTGACAGTACACGTTTAATAATCACAGTAGTAATTTGTTTTATACCTCTCAGAGAATTACCAAAATAAGGAGCTTATTTTCCAAAGTTGTTTTTAATTTTAAATTTAGAAGAGACTACTTAACAGCTCTGAAATGAAATGGCATTTAAATCTAAAATGAAGTGCAAAAAGTCCTTTAGGCATTAAAAGATAGTTTACATCAAGTTGCAAAAGGCAACTAGAGATGAATAAACAGCTTACCTGTCACTTGGAGCTCAGTAGTACTGTTTAGAGAATTGAAAATATATTTTACAAAGAATTCTGGGGAGGGCAAATTTGCTTTCCCCATACAGACTCCCTGAAGAGCCAGAGTAATGATTAAAGCAGCCAGGCGTGGAAGACTGTTTTCATCAGCACCATCTCTGTCCATTATATCAGCATTTTTCTCCAGAGTGCTCACATCAACACACTGAAATCAGGAGGAAACAGCATGAAGACAGCCCTGGTCACCTCCATTTCAATAATCAGAGTGACAGGAAGAGAAACAGGAGAGAACACTTTCGCAGACGGCCAGGGTAGAAAAAAATACTAAGATTAAAGCTGTAATTGACAGCAGGACAGCAAATGTCAAACAGGACATTTTCAGGAGAACAGGCATAGAATACAAAAAACCTAGAATTTTACTCGGTGTCTGATGGGGAAGAAGTATAGTCCTTCATTCAGGTTATTTTTGCTTAGTGTTATTTTCATGCTGTTTCTATTATTCCTGTGTACTCCTCAATTGCATCTACAGCTCCTTCCATAAAGTGGCAGAAAAGGAAGGAATTTTTGTTAAGGCACAATAAATCAGCTCAAATAATACAGACTTTAACTCTTTATCTCAAACTTCTGAAAAAATTCCCTTCATGTTTTTGGTTCCCTATCTAATAAATGGAATCAATAATTTGTTATGGGCCACTTGTCTGGGGACAATATGGAAAGATGTAATTCTGCACATAAAGGGTCACTTCCCTGCTGGGTGACCAAACACAAGCAGTAAATAGTTGTGTACACCTGTGTGCGTGGATGTGTGCAGGTCTGAAGTGAGGGAGCAGGGTACAGGTCTCTCAGTTACCTGGAAACTTATCCCTGTTTTCTTCCATTTCTGCCTTTCTTGTTTATTTTCACTGCAAGTGGTTGGGGTATGAGAGAAACAAAAAAAAATTGGCAAAAGTTATTTATTTGTCTCTAACCCAGATTAACTAAACTGAAAAACTAGATGAGCCTTTACAGTAATAACTTATTTTACGCGTGCTCATCTCTCTACATGTATGCCTTAAACACTGCAGAGAGGAGGCTGGCATTTCTTTCCCCATCCATCCATCACACATTTACATTTCCACAACTCAAAATTTCACTCGCATTTAAAATAATATCTGCTATGACTGAGAGGAGGATATTTTCTGTGAAACGAAAACATATAAAGAGCCGCTAAAAATGCTGTTCTTCTGTTACTACCTTGCACCATTGGCCCTTTTCCATAACTCAAGTGTTGTGATTCTGAGCATTAGACAGTCTGTAACATTTTGAGTACCTTTCATTAAAAAAAACACTCTTTTCCCTCATGTCAGTGAGCAGTGAAGTCTCAGTCACTGAACAGGCTTGACAATTTATTATACTGCCAGCATAAACAAACAGACCACACAGTAAAGCACTTTATGGATTGTTATTCTGTCTTGACATGACAAATACCCACCGATGCCTCTTTACAGTTGCCCAGATACCATTGGAGTTCTTGGAAATCGACACGTTCACCAAGACTCAGAACCAAAAGTACTGGTCAATGAATAATTTATGATGGGAAATGATTACACAAAGAACACAGAAAGAGGAACTGGAGGCCCTCAGCATTCTGCTGCACAGCAAGGAAGGACTCCTAGCCATCTTCTGCTTGTGTAGGAAGCCCTACAACTGTATGCTGTAAATTAAAATCTAATGAAATGAAAAAGAGAAGGGCAAACTCAAACTTTGCAATAAACCAAATTTAACTATGTTATGAGCAGATCTAAGGGTCTTCTCACAGCAGGTCAACCTGTACTTCAGGAGTTATCTAGTCCGGCAAAAACTTATTTTATTGCCCATTACAAGGAAAACAGTTTTTCTTTAGACTATGACCTCTAGAATATTATTCTAATATTTCATAGACCCTACTTGAGATACAGAATAATAAACAGTGGCGAGAAAACTCACTGCATGTTTCCTGACTTAACAAGAATGGGTTTGGCTGAATATACTCTGTACAAATTTTTTTTTTCAGCTTTAAATTTAAGCTTATCTGTATCACTCTTTCTGTAAGGAATATTTATGCTGGTAGATAATTAGTCACAAACATGTGTGTCCCTACTGAAGGAAACCATCATATCTTTGCACAGATTCCTTATTCCATCCTGCTTTGGATGGACATGGAAGTGCAAGGCCTGTCAAGGATTTCATCACAGCAAAATGATTCATCATTTCTGCTATACAACCAGATCAGTTTTGGAGCTGTTCTGCTTCATACCATTTAAATACAATCACTACTAGTATATCTATACTAATAAATGGAAGAGAAGAGAAAGTATTTTCTGTCCTCGAAGCCAAGTGTGAGATCTTGCATCTTTACAGTTATGCTCTTTTCCATCTGCCCTGAGCAGGACAACTGTATCTAAATTACCTGTTGGAAATGGTCCCTAATATGCACTATCATCTCCCCAACCATGTCTCAGTGGACTCTGTGGAAGTGCTAGGTAGCACAGGCCAAAAGCAAGTCAAGGATAAGGAAAGTATTAAGCCGCATGTACAATGATAGAGCAATGTTCAGCCTATGCTCTCACACCGTTATTTACCAGTTTTCTGGAGGACCGTGATACTGATACAATGTCTGAACTAGCATAAAGGCATTAGATCAGTAATAAATATCTAGTTATTTTTACTTAGGTTTTCTTTACCTGTGTTTCAGAAGTTTTAAAATGTTGCCTTACTGCTGCCAAAATATCTTCAGTTTCATTCCGTGAAAAATAATAACAGTCTTCATCATGTCTTAAACTAAGCATACTCTGTAGGTAAAATTTGTAATCCTTATTATTCAAGCTGAGTTCTGAAGAACACACATCTTTATGATGAAGAATGTAGTAGAGAAGAATAAGACAAATTCTCTCAAATACTTCTTCGCTGAGATGGTCTTCTAAATCTCCTCTGGCTATTATTAACAAAGCATCTGGTTCAAGGCACTGTGAAAAAAATAAACATAAATGGAAATTCAACTCAAGCAACACGTTGCCAGTCATCTGCAAACACAATTAGAGAAGAGAACAGGAGAATTCAACTCTTATATTTAAAGAATCAATCCCAAGCCTACACAGATGCAGGCTGATGGAATGGGAGGAGGAGGGTGCAGGTAATTCATTGCAGTTCTATGCAATGTTTTTTTCCAGAGCCCCTTCTGTTTTTAATAAATGTCAAGTACCCAAGGGATTTAAGATTTACTACAAAACAGGACTAACTCTGACCAATCACTGTAGAGCACTGGAAGTCTTCTAGTGGCTTCAATAGGTTATATTTCTGGTTATAAATATATTAGATAAGGCCTAGGGCTATTAACATTTTCAACGTTGCTTTCTATATGTGTTTATCAGACAAAGACCATATCTGGACTGTGGTTAGTTCAGGATATGTAATGAGAAGTTATATTCAATGCACTGTTAAGAGACTTAACTGACCCCGCAATCATACAGCTATTTTTATTTTTTCTCAATGAATTCTGCTAACTGGAACAATTTAGTCCAGTGCAGAGATCAGCACAAGGTCTCAACACCACTTAGTGCTCTAAATAAATTTCAAGAGGGACTGAAATTGTATACTCTCCATGTGCAGGCTTTCTGCCTGAGCACAGCTTTTAAAATACATATATTTTTATAAACCTCTCCATTTTTCTTGATACAAAGACACATTCCAGAAGCTTTTGCCAGCTCAAGCAAAAGTTAGTCTTTAAAATTAGACCAGAATACTAACAGAGCTCTATGTCAGGCTATGGGAAATAAGATACTGAATTCCAGAATAAAGAATGTGTGTTGAAGAGATCTTGTAACTATTGTCATTCATTTTGCAGCTATTTTTTCCCATCTGTCTCCTTTCCAAGCATGTTACAGGCATGTCAGCTAATCTCAAATATTATGGTAGAGCAGCCAGGATGTACATTTCAGAGAAGAAACTACAACACATGAAGGTACCATGGAAAGATCAAAACTGCTCTCTAATAAATTAATTAATCCAGACACAACCTAGTTTGTCACACTAAATCGTTTGTGTCTAAAAGCATGATGTGTTGGTCGGTGTGGCTCACCTTGTATGTTTGTTCATTTTCCTACACAGAAGCTAAACAGAATCAAACACATATTGTCCTGTTCAGAAGCCAATGTTTCTTGCAGGAACTGAGAGAGCTGATACTTTTAAATAGAAATAATTGTACAAAAAAATTCTCACAAATACTAAATCATAAAAAAAGAGAACTGTTGATGGTAATTGCCAAATTAAATATCTATATTCATAAACAAACTAAATTGCAGTATGATCCACAGTGCCCTGCCTACATTGTCTATCAAGATCTACAATTCTAACTTTTCCTAGTGCATGTCTCCGGCCGTTAGTATTTGGACTAGGAGGAATATGGTTATTCTGTTTTCTGTCCCAAAAGACCTCAAGTTAGTCAACCAGGCTTTTCAAACACTCAGTAGTAATAAGACTTCTATATCATTTCAAAACCCAGTGAGGATAAACTGTAACCAGTGAGGCTATTGTTTGCTCTTGCAAGGAAGATGACTGAAAAGGAAATTGCAAATTGGAAGGAAGCAGGTGTGTTCTAAAAGATGCAGCTACTCCATAGTATATGGGTTAGCCCATAGAGTGTGACCCTTGAGGAGATATCAAAAGGATATGAATTGGGTCACCACTGGTTATTTTGCGTTTACTAGTATTTTACAGGCATAATCATCTGCATGACCTTGGTTTAGAAATGCTTATTTGCTATAAAAAAAAGAGGACAACTTTGAACCTGGGCACTGAACCTTGTTTAGGAGGCCAGAAGTTAGAAAAAAATCATCTTACTACTGCAAGAAATATATGACTTTTGTGTGCTTAGGAGATAAAGAAGTGTCAGATGCCATTCAATAGCTGCCAGCCTTTGCACAAACAGTCTTTGGGCCCATGCATAACAACAACAATGGAAAGGGTCTATAAAAGTGTTACATCTCACTGCTTTTAAATACACACTGGAGACATAATTAAAAATTTAAAAAAATACCAAATCCTAAAACAAAGTCATGTGGTATGTCTGGAGTCCTGTGTTTAGAAGGGAAAGTTGAGTCTGAAATCAGTTAGCTATTCCCAACAAGTATCGGAAGAAAGTGCCAAGCCAAGGTGGGGCATTCTGTTTCAAATTTCAACGATCTTGAAGGACAGTGCTTCTCCTACAATTTTTGCTGTCTTAGTTTACCAAATACTCTTAAATCATCTTGGAAGATTTCAGCACAGTGCCATGTGGGCTGCATGTGACTGAAGATGCCATCTTTCTCTCATGGATTGCCTATAGACAGCTGTGTTCATGTGGCACTGCCAGTGCAGGGTGTGTGCAGTGTCACCGACACAGCCAACACTGAGAAGTACTGGAAATGGTGAAAGTCCTCAAATTCTTCACACAAGAACTTTCCAAGATGAAGCCTAAACAGAGCGGAAGTCCTGACCAAAGTAAACCCCACTAAGTTTCACTTAGATTGCTTCCATCCGAGGACACAGTGGACGTGCTCTCCACAAATACGTCACAAATACAAGAAAAAAATACGGAAATCCAGAGAAGCAAAGCAAAGAGGGAGAACAAGAAGGCCCAGACCCCTGTTCTGTGAACTTTAGGAAGATTCTATAACCATTACTGTTTAATAAATTCTCAGCTTTTGATCTGGGTCCATATCTGGTACATATCCATTACTCATATGTGCAAAGATAAAAGCTGCACTTATCTTCTTCATAAAAATTTCTCATTTAGGGAATAACAAGCACCTACATTATTTATGCATGAAATTTCACATTGGGACTCATATGAAAAATGGCAGCATTTGCAGAAAAGGCCAATTACATGAATAGTTGTCAACTGCACAGGAGAAGATCTCCATGTCATTGGCTTGGCAGATTGCCAATAATAGTATATTGTGAAAGAATTCACCTTTATGACCATCCTCCTAATTCTGACATAAAGTGACACTCTGCTGTACGTAGGTCACTGAACAATGCCAGACCTAGAGTAACACTAATCAAAGCAAGACTGACCAAGCCCTTTGTAGTCCCTTTCAGCTCAGTTGCTCGCTTACCACTGTCTCCAACCTACCAGAACCTATGATATTATTACACTTGTTCCTTTCTTTGTCAAATCGAGAATTAGTTCTGAAAATATTCTCAGCTCAACTTGACAACCAAACTTTCAGTGAAGCTGTACCCTGGACTATTTCCAGTTTCAATGTGGGTTTATAGATTCATTATTCTGCCTTTGATTTTCCTTGACTTAAACTGCTTACCAAAACCCTCCCCTAAATCTTGAACTTTTAAGCAAAGTGGCACATAAATCTGAGGCAATCCTGTCTGGGTTTCATTTTTATGAACTAAAATCAAGAAGAAAAAAAAAAAAGTGGCAGAACTAGTCCCCAGTTTTTACCTATGTCTTTCCACAGTGGAAATCCTCTGTGTCCCAAATTCAAGCTCATGCTTTTATAGTTAGATCAGGGAAAAGTAGAAAAATCTTTGTTAGAAAGTAAACACTTTATAACATTTAAAGGAAAATTATTAGTGGTATGTGACTGGAGCATGGAGTTTTAAGGTGTGCCTGTCACGTTTGGAGTATCTCTTCATGAGCTCAAATGATAAACAGTTCAGAATTAAAATATTAAAGCAGGGGCAATTTTTTGCTACAACAACAAGCCCTTTATATGTTTAGTTTTGTATTCAGAAGAGTATCACTATAATAAATAATTTTAGAACTCACTGACGATCCTGTAAAGATATCCCTCATTAATTGAAGCACTAACCAGATTACAATCCTCTTGCATGCCATAAATCCGCTGTGGGCACTCAGCTCTCTCCAGTAACATTTTGACCAGTTCCCGTGAGTGGTTCATGTGGAGCTCAGTGTTGCCAGCTGAAAGAACGCGTAAAACTTCCATCAGATAGCCTCGGCTGGGAGCATAGCTGCCATCCTCCCCATGCTCTTCCCCTGGCTGTCCTTCAGCAATGAGCACGCTGAATATGAAAGCAGAACATACCATCCCAAGAGCTGGGTGCTTGGTCAGAAAACACATCTCCTCTTCTTGTAGTGCGTGATCTGCACTGAATGGTGGACTGTTGTTTGCACTTCACAGCTTAAACTTGAAACCTGAGGAATCTGAATGGTAAAGGGGAAGAAAACCCCAACCCTTTAATTAGTGTGAATGCAATATGTTTGAAAGGATTTATTAATTGGTCGGCTAAGCTGATTTGCAGTGACAAGCTGTTTTTGAACAACAGGGAGCCTGTAAGGGCTTTACAGCCCAGAACAGCATGAAACTAAGACAACTGTGGCCTTAAAACTTCTGCAGAATTACCAGAAAGAGGTTGACTCAAAGGACCCTTCCCTCCTCGTAAAAGTAAAGTGTATGGTTTTCATTTCAGTGTTAACATTATTGCATTCACAAATAATCCTCTTCAATAAAAATAGGAAAATATCATAACTTTCACTTTCAATCCATTATGAAACAGGTTTTTAGTAGTAAAAATAGCTGTAAGTAAACATTATTAGTCTAATTCTGATACGAATGTGCAGTAATTATGTTACACAGCAGTGATATAGAGCAGGTTTTATTTCCAAAACACTTTACCAATGTTACAGAACTCCAGCTATACAACACAAACCAAGAATGAACAGGATGCACTTTAAAACTAGTGATATTTTATAATCAGATGAAAGAGTTACAAAACGAGGTCATAATTTTATTCATAGAACTCAGTGAAAAAACAAGACAAACACACCAGAAGCAACAAGTTTACCTTGTTAACTCTAGATGCAAAGGACATTTTGTACTATAAATCTGTCTTGTCACTATCCTTCCTAGTATACCATCACCTCTGTTTAACAATAATCTATCTCAATATCAAAACACAAGAAACATAAAAGAGTTTCACTTCTGTTTTCCACAAAGAGGTTTTCATTTTATTGATGGGCAGATGCTGGCAGTGACATACATTTTCAGATGATAATGAACATGTGTTAAACAGCCACACATAAATTCGACTTCTTTTAACTGCAATCTGATACGTGCGTGTCTTATTTTAGAGGAAACTCTGCTAACAAAGTATTTAAAAACTGCTGAATTCAAATTGGTGTTCACTCAGATAAAAGTTAGCATGTTTTTAGATGTTAGGAAATTTTTTGGTATTTAGATATATTTTAGTGTTAGCAGTTAGGAATATACATAATCGTTACGAGGATGCACTTATTTCTAAACATTATTTTCTTACCTTCTGAAGGGAAAAAGAATGCTTGTGTATCTAGCTTTGTGGCCGCTGAATCCTCAGAAGTATTTAGCTGCTGGAAGTCCAATGTTTTTAAAATTCCTCGATGGTGCTCTGGAAGCTGGAGAGGATTAGTTCATTGCTGCCTTGAAAAGTTTTCAGTTGCTATGGAGAGAGCTGCTCTTAAGGTAACAATGGAGGTGGACAGGAATTAGTACATGTTCTTCTTGGCAAGTTCTAAGCATCACGTTATTGAATGTATTTCACAAATTTTAGTAGGTATCATTTTATGCAAAGTCTCTGTTTTAACAGTGCAAGATGTATAAAATCTATTGAAGAATGTATTTCATTATGATGGATAACACATGCAAGCACTCTAACTTCTCTACATTACTACATTATCTGATCAATTTTACAACAGTCTGGATTTTCTTTTTTTCATCAAAACATTACTTCCTTTTGCAAATATGAGAGCAGAATAGAAGTAGAAATCTTTTCAAGCACCTTTACAGAATAATTATTTTTTTTCTTTGGGAAACACTGTCCATAGAGAACAGGCTCTTTCATCTCCACTTATTCTGTGCCACATTTGCAGCAATTAGAGAAGCTGGGATAGCTCAGACTGCAGTGAAAAAAATTTCTTCCACCCACTCTGATTTTCCAGAGGGATGCTGTTACAAAGTCAACATTTACATCACCATGCCAGTACATTATTATTGCACTGGAAGTTAGTGAAAACTGTCACGACTGACAGATTTCTGCAAGAACAGGTACATCAGTCCTATCATTCTCCCACCTTCCAAACTTCCGGTGGGGTAATGAAGAATTAGTTTCTCAGCTGGCTCAACAAATCCTGTGAAGCAGTAAGCTTGTGGTGATAGAAACATCATAATTCTCTTTAAAGCTAGACTGATGTCCTGGTTTTGGCTGGGACAGAGTTGACAAAAAAATCCCAAGTTCTAAAATGCCAGTAATGTTTCCTACAAGGTGACAAGCTCAAAGGGAAAAGCCTTGTTTCAGTAAGGCTGAGGACTGGCAACTGATACTGATTATTAAAAAAAAAAAAATTAAACTGACAATACCAAGTTGAGGGAACTGCAAAATATAAACAAATTTTTCTCAAAAATACGAAGTACAAGTACATGGAAGTATGTACAAACTCTTGTGTGATCAAGGCTGAGCATTTTAAAAATCAATCCTACTGTGAGATACTAAAGTACAAAAAAAAGCCCCAGTTTTGTATCAAATTATATTTTATTTTACTTCATAAATTACAAAAGATATTTATCAAACTAACATTACCAAATATGCAACTTTATGTAAACAAAATTTACAGAAATTTTAATTTCAAAAATGTATATGAATGACTGAAAAGCAAAAAACATGATAATACACATCTTCTCTAGCTTTTATTTAATTTGCTCTGTGAAACAAAGCTAACTATGTCCAGATTTGTTCCACCAATAAAAGAAAACTTCCTCAGATAACAAGTGAATAGCTTCCAGCATTTAATTCCAGGGATTGCTCAATCTCCAAACAAACATAGAATAGGTTTATCTGTATATAATTTGGCGTTTTGTATATAATTACAAATTGAAACTGAGAATTCATTTTATCCAATTAAAGCATACAAACAGAGAATTGTTTCAATTTATTGAGAGAAGCTAACATTTAAAAACACATTTGATGACTTAGAACTATTGAAAGCTGCTGAGAGAAGATTTACATAATAATACTGGCTACATCTTACATTAACATTTGTATTACAGAGTGATGGCAAAAAAAGGAAACGTTCAGTGTATTAACAAGCAACAGATAATAATTGGTACAGGGTACTACGGCTAATTTCAAAGGAGAATTAATTTCCCTTTTTAAGACTAAGTGTTGCAAAATTCCTGTCTTGTAAATGAGTTTCTCAGTGGTGGCAAAATCACTGATGGTGACTCAAGCCTCAGCCTCTGCTTCTACCCCTGATACTGAAGCACTACCTCTGCTTTCAGTCATGCCACCATCATCAAAGAATTTTTCTGTTGACACAGTACTTGGATTACTACTTTTGAAGTAATTTCTAGCAGCAATTGCTAAGTCCTTTTTTCAAAGCCTTCTGTAGTAGCAGTACTCTCCTACTATCTACCCATCCTGATGCTGTGCTAACTGATAAAATGGGACAACGAAAATAACAGAACTGTGTAGTTAGAAGCCTATTAGAAGTTTGCTGAGATACACAGACAGAAAGAAATCTGGTTTAATGTCTTAAAACCTCCAGAAGCACCTATCATTATTATTGTTCTCTCGTGTGTTTTAAGCCTCTGACATTTTGGCACAAATTCAGTTGCATGTCTTTTTGTGATTTTTAATAAAGGAGAAAAAATGTCCATGTACAATGCTCATAAACCAGACTCTGCTTACTGGGGAATGATAATATGCATGGAAGAAAGAGCCCTCAGAGGAACTGGAGAACTGGCTTAACTCAAATTGAAGTAGCTTACCGTTCTAACTTAACGGACTGTATATAGCAAAACCAGAGGCATGATGAGCTTCCTGATTAAATAAGCAAATGAAACTTTTTAAAATTATTCCATTCTACTCTTAGTTAAGGACCTTGGCATCATCAAGCAAGGATCTGAGCTCAGAAATTTTCAGAGATAATAAATAATTTTTAATCAGTTTGAACGGTTACGACGGAGGAACATTTCCGAGAGAGTAACTGATTGCTGACAGACTTAGGTACATGTCCAAGGAAGATAAGTAACAGAACAAACAAGATAAAAAGAAGAGTGATAAAAATGGGAACTTCTCAGAATTCCTACTTTCATTTTGTGATTGGTTCATGCTCTCAGACAGCTGCATATCAAATTTTCTCCACACACAAATGCAAACTTTTATGACTTAGAAAGCTCATGTAGTAATATCCTAACTTCCATTCTTAGTGGACAGGAGTGAAGGTGATTTCCAAATGGCATAACCAGAGACAGAACATGATAATCACACGCAGCAAGCCCTCTTTGGTTACAGGATTTTATTTATTTATTTATTTGGTTTTAATTTTAAGTGAATGAATAGGACTCACTGCAGCTTATCTTGCTGTTTCTCCTACCTACGCACCTGCTGAGAGAACAAAAGCAAGTTGCCCATTCACAAACGCCATGAATAACTGCACTCTGCAATTTACTGGTTTTCAAAGGATCAGTGAATAAATTATGTAGGAATAGGAAAACTCTTTAGACAGCTCACTCACTCTGAGATGACAAGGACATTCCTATGCACTCTACCAACCTGACAAATGGCTTAATCTTATTTGTACAGCAAAATGGGAGAGGATGTAAGCATCATTTTAGCTGCTGAACTTCAGATCTTACTGCAAAATGCAACTATATAACTCTTATTCCTTAAATATTGTATAACTTGTGTTGATGGACTAAGCAAATGCAGTTTTTGCCCTCTTACTAATCGCAGCAATTATGGCAAACAGGAGAGAATCCTGTGGTACTGCAGACTTCTCCCATGTTGTTAATGTGATGTGCGCAGATGCTACAATTACAGCCGTGGGCAGCACATTGACATATGAAAGGACTACATTTTGCATGTAATTTGTACAGAATTTCAATATATAAAGCATCTTTGCCAATTAATTAATGTCAGGGTGCTGTAATAAAAAATGTCAGTGCTTTAAAATTACCACAGTCTGTTCAGCTTCATTGGCCTCACATACCAATCCTAACAATATAATACATATTAAGACTGTTAATGAATTAAAATAAATGAATGCTATTGAAATTATCTGAGTTACGTATATTAACATAGAGCTATATATATGAACATATGACTCTGGAACAAGCCTTGTATTAGTTCAGGATTGCAAAATTCACCTGTTAGCCAGCAAAAAGTTTCCTAAGATGACCTGGAAATCTAGTTACATTAAAATTGAACAGAAAGAACCCGCTGACTAATTCCACTCTAGGCTAGCAAAGCCTTTTATGTTTTGAGAACTGTACCTTCAGAAATGTCTTCTCACATATTACAGAATTAATCTGTGACATTTGTTGTCCTAAGATATTCCTGGCATGAAAGCTTATATGGGTTAACAAAAAGAAAGTGCTCGTCAACATGGAAAGTGTGATCTAAAACCTCATTAATTTCCCCCATCTTACTACAGACTTCTCCCTCATACAACCTCTCCATTGCTGACTATCTGGCTGTATTTAAAAAAAAAAAAAATGGAATGTAGGGGTAACCATCAAGACTATTCAACAGTAACATTGATTATAATCAAGAACTTCAGTCACCGCAGGAGTTATGAGTACCTTGGGCAATAAAAAGAGGGGGCTTCAGAAGAATGTATGTTTTTTAAGTTAAAAAACATATGGGGAAAAATGCTGTTGTGTTCATGCTCAGGAACTTCTACAGCATAACTTTACTGAAGCTATCAAAATATTAATTTGTAGTTGCTAGGCCATCAAGTCAGCTTCAGCTATCTCACCTCCTTGTACACTAAATAGATGCAGAAATCAGTTACTAAGCTTTTCACTGCCTATTGTTTGGTTATGCCCCGGAGCATTATCAGACCCTATTATGTATATTGCTCCTTTAGGTTTCCAAAGACACTTGGCTCAAAAAACATGAGCTGATTTTACTAACAAGGTCTCATCCAGTCCAAAGAATTTACAGTCCAATTATATGTGTTAAACTATAAATTAAAATATCCCAAAGAAAATATTATGTTGTACTACAGCATGGAACACCAAGTAATATTTTAATGGAAAAAAATAAGGTTTTTAAATAGAAAAATAGCCTTTTAACAGTTATGTGATTCACCTTATAGGAAACTGACTTATGTATCATGTCACTTCTTCAGCCATTGACTTCTGACCCCAGAGTATTGGAATGTTCCTTTCCTGTTGGACAGTCATAATCTTATGCTCAAAAAACACTCAAAAGTCCCTTCATGTAATTTGTTTTACTTCATAAAATACTTACACATCATTTTTACTATTACAGAAATTAAGAAGTGTTTACTCACATTACTTTTTGTTTTTCAAACCATGACTCAGTGTTCAGCTGTTCTAAAGAAATTATCTTCACAATAGGGAAGAGTCAGTGCAAGCAAACACTACAGTACTTGTTGCCTGAGTGAAGACTGGTGTTTCTCAAGGCCTTCTAGTCTACCTAAAAACAAAGGAAAAATATGTTTCTGGGTCATGAATACAAGCCAGGGTGAGGGGAGAGAAGACAGCTTCTTTCCCTCTTTTTGCCTTAAATTCAGGAAGTTTGTAGGTGGCACCAACACTAACAATAGCCTACAGAATAGTTGAGTGATTAGGTGGGCTTCAAGAAACAGATGTTGAAACAATAAAGGTAAAAAGAAAAAAGGAAAATCCTAGAATGGAAGCACAATGAAAGAACCAGCATTGATAGAAAACAATTAAACAATTAAACAATTAAATTTCACCAAATACAAACTTCAGCAGTGAACTTAGTTTCCACTTATATTAAAACTACTGACCAACTAGTATCTCCCCCATGTAACCCAGTATTATATCCACTTTTCGAAGGTTTGGTAAGAGGAGCAGTGAGAGTGGAGTTTGTTATCATAAGAAATGCTAGTACTTCATGAAAGAGTTTTACTTTTAAAAGCTGTTTATCTATATATAACGATAGATAACCTAAATACCAGTATTCACAATGAATGCACATATGTAACCCCTAAGCTGTTAATTTAATGTCCTTCAGCTTTTGAAGTTAACAGCACTGGCACAAGCAGGGCTCCATCCCATTCTCAAATGTCTTTTCTGGTTTCTACATTTTTAGTCTAAGTTATATACAATGCTCATTGACCATAGTTATAAATTTTATAGATTATATCAGTTAATATCAATGCAAACACCATGGAGGACTGTGTGTTGGAAAGTAGACCGCAAGAATGGACCTTGGACTCCTCCTTTGTTAATCACCTCAAAAACCTCAGCTCATTGCCTGAACACTTTCTGCCATCTCCAGAAAATGAGTGAAGCTACAGTACACTCAAGCTATTCTTACATCACAAACAATAATGGGGAGTTCACTTCTGTTACTGGTGAAGACACACGTAGGGATCCTAGCCATGATGACAATGAGTAAGAATAATCAAATAAATAGTGGTAATGCAAACACAATTTGGAACTAATACAGAATGCTGGGTTTCAGGGCTGAAGCCTGTCTCTGTCAGGTACCAGAAGAGAACTTTCTCTAAAGCAGCTGGTAGTGGGATAGCTATCACACCAGTGGGCTCTGAATTTCATCAAGCATGGAAAGCCTTACAATACTCAGCTGCAAATGATCAAGTACAAGTCTTTGCAGCAGCATCACACATTGTGATGTTGGTTGTTATTTTAAGCTTTAATTACCGATTTTGAACTGCTACCACCCAGACAATCTACGACTAATCAATACCTGTAATCTCCCACACACTGTTCCAAGAACTGCTTGCCTGAATTTTCTATTTAGTACTAATTATAACCTCCTTTATAGGAAACAGTCTGTATTAAGCTTGTCTTTTCAAGACAAGTATTGAAGATTCAAAGTAAATATCCCTTCCAATTTTTCAACATTTGTGCCCACAAAATACTAGTTTATCTTGAAGATGCTCCATACTGTAAAACTTCCACTCTCTGCTTATTGAAAACTGCTCTTTGAAAACATGTTTTACTGAAAATAATGTCTTCTAGAAACTCATAAGCTAGTTCCAATAAGAAATTACTTCCTTCTTAGTTTTATATATATTACTTCTATTCAGTTACATGGAAGGATTTCAACCTGTATCTTCCAGTTGACAGTTTTTTAAAGACAGAAAGGGTCATTTAGGATCATTACACAGTTTTGCATTAAAGCAGGACAAAAAAATATACCCAGGAACTTCTGAAATAAGCCCATTGTGTGTTTGCATTCTAAAATATATTTATGTACAAAATTCAGGCCATATCAAAAGTTTAATTTCAGGATCTAACTCATCATCATTTGTTATCCTCACCTTTAAAATGTGTGTGCCTTACTTTCAGTGTGGATTTGTTTAGCTTCAGGTGCTACGCTTTTTCACTTTAACTTCACCATGACTAAACATTCAATACAATAGAAAACCTGTTACAACATAAGTATATGCTGACCATTATCATTATATGTCAACCTTTTCTTAGATAAAGTAAGGAGATTAATTTTAAAACTGATAATGACATATTTCTAAGGTGTTAACTTATATACTCTTCTAGCTTTTTTCTGAATATTATCACAGGTTTTCCACACATCTTATTGGAGCTTAGAATTTTTACACATTATTCCATTGATGGTTTACACTGACATATATAAAGAAAATAGAATTTCCTACTTGGTACGTCTCAGCCTTTGTAACTAAAACAGTATTCACCATCTCACCCACAGTACTACACTCACTGGGCACTCATTTTCAGCCAGTTATCCCACCCCCTGCATATAGCTGTCTGGAAGATTGTCTGGATAAATAGCATTTATATACTTCCTACCAAATTTGAAGCCTTTTAAAAACTTTGTTTAAAACTGAAAAAAAGAGAGTGAAGCTCTCCAAGGAAATCTTAATTCTCAGGTCTTTCATCTTCACAGCACTTTACAAACTTTGGTTCCATAGGACTGAAGGCTTTGACAAACATACTCTTGGCAGCTGTGAAACTGCTGCTCCTTTGGACCAGGGGAATTTGCCCCACGGCTCAGGGCATCCCCTGCCCAGTGTTCCAGGGAACCATCCCTCCTCTTGTCAGTGTGACTCCAACTTTTTTTTTATTTTAGTTTGGGAGCCTTCCTTTCATTGCTAAAATTCTCACTGTTCAGTTAATGCCTCTTATGGAGTACAATGTTTTCACCATTTTTTCTGGTGGAATTTGTATGTTCTCCATAAATTTTGGTCTGAGTAGTTTCTTTTTTTTGTTGTGTTTTGTTTGGTTGGTTTTTTTTTTGTCTGAGAGAAGTGTTGAATAGCGTTTAATGAAAAACACCCTCCTGAAAGCCTATTCTCCTAATTTAAGGTGACAACTTGTTTTCAAGTTCTTATGTATTTATTAACTTGCCATTCACGATTTGTTTACTTGAATCATTATTGCTTTATAGGATCCCATGAAGTAACCTTTTTTTTAAAAATTGTGGAGTCATTTAGGATTCGGGTGAAAGCTTCAGAGAAACCTAGGCTTCTGCACTGTTACATCTGTCAGACAAGTTTACAGTCTTACGAAAAACCTTTCACAGTTGGTTTGTCCAGATCTGGTTCCCATATAATCATATTGATTAATATTGACTATACCACTGTCTTTTAACTCTTCACTGACTGCATTCTGCAGTGCCCTTCCCTGCTGTTGGCTAGGATTAATGTCTGGTGATATGGACTACAGATAGCCAGTCATTCTGTTAACCCTTTTAAAAATATTGGAACAACTTAAGCTTTTCTTCCATTCTGTGAAGTTTCACCACGCTCCAAGATGTGTTTTTTTTAAAAACCAAACATTAACAGTTCACAATGCTCTGTGACCTATGCTTCTGGCTAAGTATATGCTATCCTGTCTGGCAGATGTAAAAACAGTTAACTGAAATAATTATTTGGTTATGAGAGTAGAAAGAATACTTATGAAAGTAGCAGAATAAGGCACTAACTGCACTATTTCTTTCCAAGGCTAGAATAGTAGTATACTTATATGAACTTACACATACATAAACTTTTAAACAGTCTTATCTAGACATTGCATCAGGGATAGAATTTACTTTGGTTTTGATATAGCTTTTGATAGTTATTACAGAGTACTTTGGTTCCATACAGATTACTTTGGTTTTGATATACTATTAGACCTTTCTTTGGCCTTAATCTTTGTATCTAATAGCCTTTCTAAAAAATATTTGTGCTTTTGTTTATTTTTTTTAATAAATGTTGATTGAGTTTACGTACTTGTTCTTATAGCCACCATTTTTTTTCTGGTTATTTTATACATTATTTGCTGTTATTTTTATATTGCTCTATATAGAAGTACAGTTGGAAGAAGAGGACACATGCTACAAATTAACAAATGACGTTCAGAAAATTGATAAAGCAAAATACAGGACAAAAAAATTTTGTTATTTTTTTATTGAGTCCTCTCTTAAAAATTACTTCTTGAGACAAATTTGCCTTCTTTAGTGAATGCAGAGTTTCTGTTATTTCTGTTTAATAGGACATTCTTAGTTAGCAATAATTATTCTTGTTTTGTTTTTAAAAACCTCCACTCATCCAGCTTTTCTCATCATCATTTTCAGCTTTAAGGAAAGAGCCTTTTTAAAGTACTAGCCATGTATATTTTGTTTAGGACTATTCATATATACATACACCTATGTGAAATCACGAAATGAACGGATGCCTCTAGGCATCAGCTTTTAGTTCAGTGATCAGTCTGCCACCTGTATCAATCACAGTGGCCTTTAATTTAGAATTGGGCTATACGGATTTTGGTGAGTCTGTGGTAATTACAATTTCAGAAAATTCTGAAATGCTAACTTCAAAGCACTGTGCTAAAGATAATAAGCTCAGCTTAATGCTAACAGAAAGACTAAAAGGATGTACAAAGAACAAGAGTTATAAATCCACCCAAGGAAGTGTAAGTTATGTCTTAAAAAGCAAAACATAGCAACTTGTAGCACAGCGACACTTTGGTATATATGGTTCCTCTGTAAGGATTTTTCAATCCTTTCCGTCGGCTGAGCAAATTTCTTCAACTGTGCAGAAAGAACTGAAGTCTTTTAGTTTCTCCTTTGCTCTTCGTGTCTCCTCTGTACAAATGAGGACAAGAAAAACATCTGTAACAAAAGATTAAAGAAAAAAAGATATTGAAAATGTATTTATGAGGCAAAGTCTTACTAGCTCCAAATATCAGTGACAATTCAGGTAGCCTTGAGTTGCAGTCCATGCTACTCCTCTGCTGAGCAAGTGCTTGTACTTTGATTTAGTAGCTGAGCAAACTCTCATACATGCTGGGGATTTACACTGAAGAGCTCAATGCAAGTAGCTTGTGAACACCAGAGGCAGAAACTTTCCTGGAACGAGAGTCTGCTACAAGAAAATTTTCTGATTAGTAGGATACTAATCAAGCCTATTGCAGCTGTGTGTTTGCTGCAGTTCTCATGCCCATGCTGCCTTCGACACACTTGGAAACAGATTTTGAGATATGCAGGAAGAACATTTATCCTAATCCCCCTTTTCTCCACTGCCCTTTTTAAACACACACACACACACACGCACATGAGTTTGGAAAATCATAACTGTAAAATGTAGTCTGAGTTTTCACAATTTACTTAGATGAACTTAAAGTAAGTATTTGTTGACAGTTAGATACACTTGCTTACCCTTAACAACATATAATACACAGCTCAGTGTAAGGTTCAAAGTAGCCAAGTAGAACAAGTCAATGGCTGGCACTCAACATTTGGAAAAAGAAAGCCTAAGTGGATTAGTATGCAGGGTGTTAGCTCACTGAGGTAATTTTTAAAATTAACTCCCTACAAGGAGGTTTGTGGGGCTTTTAACTAGAATTTTATTTAAAAAAAAAATATTTTTTGCAGGAATCCTGAAAAGAACGAAAGAGGAAGCTGATGAAAATTTATATGAGAGGAAGAAAACTAGGTTTCTTTGTAAACCAGTGTCAAAGTGAAAAAAGGGAAGTGTGAGTCTGTATGTACCTTCAGATGAAAGTCTGGAGAATGGATACATCGAACGTACTGGATTTCATCCCCGTCTTCTGAGTGATGATTCTCATCGAGTTGTTTCTATGCTTCCTTTTGAATGACACAATTCTTCTATAAGCAAATCTTGTCAATTAAAGGCAATAAACAGCACAGGCATATTGACTGCATGCACACTGTGCTAACTGGGTCTGTGTTAACTCCAGTTTGGTCTCTTACTGCAGACAAAAATCTGAGATACACCTGCCAAAGACTATCTTTACTGTCATTTTGAAAGAGGGAAGCATAAACGCATGAGAGAGGGAAAAATACACCCTGCTCCCTTCTGGCATGTTCCTTTATATTATCTCTTCTTTAACACATCTATAAAGCTGAATAAAATCTTTCAGAATACAAATATGTAGCTGTATGTTGATTAATCAATTCTTTAAAAAACTACAAAATTTACAATAAAGCTGACATTGGTCTTTGATCTGAATGTTTTCCATAAGAGCTAACACATTGTTCCACAGAAACATTTTAACATATGCATGAAACCTATTAATTATCTTTCCCCAATATTTCTTTTTAAAAAAAAAAAAACAAACTTTCCTACCTTTATTATAAATATAAATGTATAGTATCCATTATTTAACTTTTATCTTTATTTTATTTTCATTTTTTCCCTCATTTAAAGAGGGCTTGTTTGACTTTTTTTTCAGTGTGATCTCCCAACCAAGCAAGGCTTAAGCAGTCAAAATCTGTGTGTGTAGTCAGGATTGATCTCATCTAAATTTGGTGTATGTGAAAATCTATATCTGAGCGAGTCACCCCAGGCTCCCTGTGTAGCCATTGGAGAGAAAGGCATTTTATGAGGCACTTTGTCTGGCCGATTCCAGAAAAAATTTTGGATGAGAGGAATTGCGCTTTAGTCTCTGTGATTATATTTATGATAACTTCCTTGACAGTTAAGAGAGACTGGAGAGAGTCTTTGTTGTAGACATCTGTACTATTCTGTACTATCAACTACATTTTGCCAGTTAAATCCCTCTCTGTCTCTGTAGGAATTCCCCCAGTCCTTCCACCCCAGTAAGTCTTTAACAATTCTGCCACTTTTAAATATATTTGACAGAGCAGCAAAAATCTCAAAGGTATTTAATTCCTGCAAGTTCTGTGCAAAACAAGGGTAAGAAGGAACATTCTAGTAGCACCTACATGCAGGAAAGCTGCAGACATAAGACTCAGCTATAGACAAAAGAAGCGGTAAGAGAAACATTACGGATGCCATAAACCATCTTATTCAAAATGAAGAATCCAAAGAAAAGATGCAAAGCCATGGACACAATCAATCTTCATTATATCTGCTACCTGTTTAATTTATAAAGGCTTTCCAGTAATTTTTATATTCATGAAAAAGAGTTCACTGGTTAAGAGGTAGTGTAACAGGATACTGACCACTAAAACGTAATGAAGCAACCCCTAATAAAATGCATCTGTCGAACTATCAATTTATGATCTCAGGAAAAAAAATATGTGCACTTGTGAATCCAGAACCAGATTTTATTTCATTTGTTCAAATTTAAAAAACCAGAGTTAATAGGGTAGGAAGTTCAGTGACCTTTCTATGAAGTGAAAACCACAGTAATTCTAGAGTTGGATTTAGAAACTACGTATGAGAATAATTTTCTCTTAATGAAAATAAGTGCTGATATGAACTTCATCAAGAAAACTGAACTAAAATATTTAACCCTAGGTTTATTTAATAGTGTTTATTTTTACTGTTTGAGCTACATTATATAAAAGACAATAAACGTAGAGACACTGTAAACACCTACTCGGTATGCCATTTTACCTCTGCTGCCCTCTGCTGTGTGGAATGGTTTTTCAAGAGTTTGTATTTTGTACTAAACTGGTAAATAGTTTTAGAGACAGATACTCACATGCTTATGCCAGATTGCTTTTGTTTATTCCTTTAACTTTAAATGAAAAGCTTTAACCTTCTATTTGGCAACAAAGGAATGCAAAATTTTCGGTATGACTTAAAACTATCAAAGTAAATAAATGCTTATCAAATACGATATATATGCTGTATAAAATAAATGTATTTTCAAATTTATTTTGTAAAGTAGAATGACTTACTTCAAGAGATATTTTGATTCAATTAAACATGCTGCAATATCCATGGCATTAATGTTAATGTCTTGTTAAATGTCATCTCTCAATGAACATTATAAATGAGGAGGCAGTAAGAACAGATGAAAATCCAGCATGAGCAGTCTGTGAATTTATATCCTTCTCTCGGTACAGTTTGTCTCCAATATTTCTCTCTTTCTCTCTTTTTTTTTTTTTTTAAATCCGTCTATCCATCCGTCAATCTCAGGAGAAAGCGCTATTCTTAGATGCCATACTCCCAACAATAATAAACCTATTATCTGAGAAGATGTAACTTGCACTGCAGGGTAGCTCAATTATATTATCATGAGGTAACATGCCTTTGCAAGTGCACCCTCAAATGGGTACACATCAAACTACCCATGTATTTAGCTAATGAAAGGCATAGACAACTATGTGCTGCTTGTCACAGAATCTTAACAAGACACAAAAACATTAGCTTAGGCTCATCAGTAATTCACAAACATGAGTCAATTTTTGAGGAAATTCTCTTTTTTACCATGAATTTTCTGATTAATTAATGGTTTTGTTGAAAACTCTGCAAAAGTCCATGGCTTCAGTTAATTTTATGCTGTTTAATAAAGCTCAGTATTTTTTCATTGCTTTTTGACTGAAATGAGCACCAAGCTGCAAGGCAAGCCTTATGAAGAGAAGGAGGGGAATTGAAATGAATAATCAAAAAGATAACCAGAGCAGAGGACCATAAGTGCCAAGAAATGCCCACTGGCTCTGAGCAATGTTTTACCTATCTCAGCATTCTGTTGCAATGACAGAAAATGCTATTCGGACACTGCCCGCAGGCCTGGCCCTGTCTGTGGTCTGTTCCCCTCATATCCCCAGCACGTGTAGTCACTAGAATTAAGTGTTTGAAAGCACATCCATGACTGTTGCTTTTAGTATATGCTTATAAACCTATTTTCCACAAATGTACCTGAACTTTTTTTGTACTGCCTGCCTTCATAAGATCCTGTGGTAAAAATTTTTAGAAATTCACTACCCAGTGTGGAAAAGAGCATTTCCTTTCATCCCTTTTAAACCAATCTCCTACTAGGTACTGTAAAATTTACAGTGTACAATAATATTTATGTATCCATAATATCTCTTGTCAGCTTTCTCCAGTCCAGATTTAAGTATTTTCCTTCTAGTTTCTCTCGTATAAAGCAGTTGTTCTATCCCTAAATCCTCTTATTTGTCTTTCTACCTGTTCCGACCCCATGTCCTGGCCAAGATGTGGAGTCCCCAAACTCAAACAATACTCAAGATGTGGGTAGTATGCCACACTCTCGCATAGCTGAAATCGAATGTACCTTTTTTTTTTTTTTTTTTTAGCAGACCTAGCAGAACCCTTTCCCTTTCTCATGTATTTCTGAGCAAGTACTGGTAGCAGGCATTTGATTTAGTTAGCCACCTTAATATAACACTGCTCCTGGAATCATTATTTTGTTTCGTAGGTCACCTTAACTTTGGTAATGATGTATAAAGGCAGTAATCTGCAATGGTTTTCACCCTTCTCCCACATGTTCTCTAAGGTGCTTGTCTCTAAAATTCAACACAAGGAAAATGTGTGCTGAAGTGGGAGGTGGTAGATATATATAGCATGCCATACACCAAAGCTTACAACTACTGAAGCTGAGGACAGGAAAAAACGTACCTTTATTTCCAAGAGTCCTGTCCCACAGCATGTTCATTGCAATCAAATGTTAAAAGAAGATGCCTCTTGCTGCTGACATGACAGTAAACTCTAAATATGAATTCACCTGGTGACTAGTCAAGCATTTTAAAGGCATTTACTCAAATGACAAATAAATGTTGCTTGGATTAACCACAGTTGTAGTTGAACAACACATCCTGGTGTTCTTGCAGAAAATCTTTTTTCTTACCATTGTCTTAGTGTCTCGGGGACCACTCTCTGTGAGCCATTAATTTCATGCAGCACTCAGTTAACTTGGAAATGTCGGTTGATATCTCTTCCTGTTGAGCATACTTTAAGAAAATTACCAGAATGCTTTTGTAAAAATAATTATTTATAATCCAGGTATTTTCTACATTATTTTCAACAAACTGAAATATGACCTTACACTGTCTGAGTGCGAACAGATTCAGTCTTAAAAGATAATGTTTAGAATTGATGACTGACAAGTTTTACTTGGCAGTAGTCTCTCCAGTTTTCCTCAGGAATTCACGCTTGTTCGAATGACTTCTCTCTCTCGCTCTGTCTGAAGCACTTAATCCTACCCCCTTCCTGAAGTTCCTATTTTTCCAAATGCTTCTTGTTCATATGTGTCTAACCTGCTAAATGCAATTGTTGGTGCATTTCAAATATCATTTCCCCAAACTGGAACTGTTAAATTAAATTGCTTACTTTCAAGCTATTTACAGAGAAGTTGTTTTCCTTTTAAGTTGTCTTTCAGGTTTCAGCTAGTTCCATACAAACACTGGATAGAGTCTGACTTTG
Source organism: Pterocles gutturalis (assembly GCF_000699245.1). Lineage (NCBI taxonomy): Eukaryota > Metazoa > Chordata > Aves > Pterocliformes > Pteroclidae > Pterocles > Pterocles gutturalis. Next base: position 11,064 of record NW_010119722.1, on the reverse strand, counting down.
TTTTCTTTTGGCTTTATGAGCAATGCAGCACATTTTCAACATGCAAGTCACTTGGAAACACCACTAGTCTAAAAGCAAAAGAAATTAAACTGTATATGTAGTGTCTCATGGAAAACAAGAGTATATTGTCTTTAAATTGTAGTGACTGCTTCCAGTTGTTGTTAACACCAATAATAGTACTGGAATAATTCAGCAAGAGTGGTTTTATGTAAGACAGTGACACAGCACATTGTGCTGACAAAGGGCTGAGAAATGCTCCACAAATAAGAGGGTCACTGCCCAATGGAGTTTAGAGCTGTTACTCATTGCCTCAAGAACACATCAAAGCTGCTTTAGGCAACTAGTCTTATACTCTCCAAGATCTCTGTGTTTGTACCTAAACAGGAACTGCCTAAACTAGGAAATACTAAACATATGTATAGACACATCCTTCCTTTCTGATTCTATTGACTGGGGCTGCTATACATCCAATATATTACTCCCTCTACTAACACATTTCAGGAAAGAGCTGCTCCAGAGTGAGCCAATGTGAGATAAGTCTAGCTAAATACACTAACTTCCTTTGTAAACTCAAGTGATGTTTTCTTATTTGTCAGCATGAATTCCAGCTGCTGTTTACTAGGTATAGGATAGTGGAGCTGATGGGCACTGGGACACTCCCAGCCACAGGGAGTGCTGTGACCCTCTGAAGCAGAGCTGCACACCAGAGTGGACATGCCTTGCTGTGGGGATTTGCAGACATGTGACAGTAAACACAGTAGAAAAGAGGAAACAGTAGCAGTACTAGGTAACACCTACCTGCTTAAGGGTGGGAAATTTGAGTGTATACATCAACATAGACAACCTTTGCTGTGTTAGCCTGCCTAAAACAGTATTTGCCCGTATGAAGGCATGAGATGATAGTTTCTTTTACAGTACCTACGTTCCCCATCATCTGCAAGATAAAATACTGTTGTTTGACAAGGATACATGAGGGTCATCACTGATGTAATTTTTAAGGTTCCTTTCATCAAGAAAATGACCATTCGTGCTTTTAATTCTGATGTTCCTCTTATGGTGGCTGTAATCTAGGCTGCTATGTAATAGCACACAATCCCAGCAGCTCAAAGAGCAATCTGGCCTTTATCAAGGGCAGGAAACTGGTGAGAACAGTGGTACACCTGGACACTTGTCCCATTACGTTTTCTTTGAATGTTCATATGAAATACATATTTTTGAAATTCAGTTTCTAGCCTTGGCTATAACTCAAATTGGGAACTCATCCCGGATATTACCCAAGGCTAAGAATCTTAAACTAGTACATAAAACATCTTCATAAGTAGTTAGTTTAATAAAGAATCCATTTAATTTGATAGAATGGAGCTCTTAAATCATGTTTCAGGGAGGACCATACATGAAACATTAATGATGACAACAGCATAATAAAAAATATTATCAAAACAAAGAATTCATTTGGAGTTTGATTACATACTATTGTACAAATATGGAAGACAGCTGCAACACTATCACTAAAACCTACCAAGCTTTCATTTTTAATTTTTTAATTGAGCTAATGAATATTCATTATCTCAGACTTGTAGCAATTCCACAGTTCATTTCTCTGCTATGTGATTTGCAACATTGCCATAAAAATCCAGACTAGTAGAAAACATCAAAGAAAACTAGCAGACTGTGCATATTTCCCTTCTTCGCACATTGCTTGTTACTCCTTAAGCAATAATACAACACTATACTGAAGACCCTGCTCAGACTTAAATTCATGTCCTTTTGAACAGCGAAAGCAACTGACCACAAAAGATGTTTATTATTTAGAGATCTATATTAATTGCATCTTTCTCTCATTTACCATAGTTGAGAGAACTGGCTTTATATTTTTTGCTTTAAAAGATGGCACTTGCAATTGCCCACTATTTTTCTGCTACAAAGATAGAACAGAGATAAAACAAGTAAAATTACTGAACCTACCAAGTACTGCAATGATACCTTTGCATAATGATTGCTTAAGATTGGCAATAATTCTAGATTACTTTCTTAATGGTTTAATATAAAGCATAGGATTTATGTTTAATATTAAAAAATTCTAATAAAAATAAAAATGTGGGACTAAATAGTGAGTGCTTCAAACTGTGTAATAAGAAAATATTTCCTTGTCCATATGTTAATCTGTCAAATATAACAGTTACAACAACTATCACAGTTATTTGTTACTACAGCTTTTTAACCATGTTTGTTTAATAATACATCGTGGGACATGCCCAAAAGATAGAATTACTTAAACCTCTGCTGAATTGGTAAGACCGTGATGAATTTCACGGACAAAAGTGTTTGTATAAGTGCAATTAATGTCATTCCAAAACCAATATAAATATAGAAAATAACTCACTGGTTGGGACTGACATTTGCCATGCAAAATCCATCACAACGAATGTCTCAATTCCCTGAGACATTTTCTCAAGGAAAGAGAGATAAAGTACATCAGCTGGATACTCACAAATTACTCGACTTGAATTCATCAAGACACCTCATCTATCATATTTCTATAAGGCTCCAGTCCTGCCAGTCACTGCATAATGTGCAGCACAGTGCACTTGACCAGAGTGAGCAGAGCCTACACAGCAGCACAAATAAACCCAGCTTACATTAGGCAGGCCTCTGGTTTTAGCAGCAGCGAGTTTCAAATAAATTTCTCAGGGAGCAGCTGTACATGGTTACAGGCTTGTTTACATGTAGGTTTCGCATTTCAGTTTTGAAAGTGATACTTTAAACTGTTTTTGCTAAACTTGAAAAAAAAAAAGGTTAGAGTATCATTTATTGTGATACACAGAAAGTTAACAGTTTTCATTTTACAATGTTAAAAGTCAAGCTACAACAAATATGAGGGGGTCTATGCAGTAGACTGAACCAAGGTAATGATTTATTCAATTTTTTGTACAAACAAGGGTAAACCCTGAAACTAATTATGACTGGAAATAGTCAGATTGCCTTGACTTTTTTAGTTTCCAGGCAGGAAAAATACAGCAGCCAAAGAGCAGGAGAGGATATCAGTACAGGGATTTTTGTTTGGTCCAAAGATACTCTTTTTTTTTTTTGCATTTGCAGACAAAACCAAAACAAACCAAAACAAACCAAACCTCATCCCCAAAAAAACCCAAAAACTGACAATGGCTAGAAAATTCTTAACATAAGAAAATGCATACCCACTAAAATATATTAATACCAAGCAGAATCCTAAAATCTTGCCCTGTGGGTTACTGGTATATTCATGTACAAACACCATTTTCTTCAGCCACTTAACAACCGGGCTCAACTGCCTTTTAAATCACATGATGATTTGGGTTTCACAGCCATACAGTTAACAGCACATCAGGAAATCAGCAATTATGGAGGTTGTCCTACAGCTCTTTCCAGCACTTGTGTTGTTCTTAACCTTCTTTATCTTCCTGCAAAATCTTTTCTCTAGTTACTGTAATTATCTCCACAAGTCCAGCTGACAGTTTATCTACTTACTTCGTATCTAAAGACTACCACTGATCAAACCATTGTGCAATACAGCCAGTATTAAACATTTTGGACAATTTAACTACCTGACGATGAGAAATCCTTCAGCGCTGCCCCTATGACATGCCCAGTCCCATTGACACAATAAATCCCTGATTCTGTCTGTCCTGTCCTCAAGCCCTTCCCCTAACTGATTTCCTATTCCTATTTTTCCTTAGATAACTCATTTCTTTTGACGACAACCCCCCAAGACACTCCATTTACTTAATTTGGGCTCTAATTTGCCCCAATACCCAGATGCTACAACCCTCCTCTTAGAACAGTTCTTGCATCACCTCGTCCATAACTCATCCATCTTCCCCTTCATGTAAACTTCAGGACTGCTCAGTCCTCTGTAGCGTCCCTCTACTCACCCTTTGTTTAAGGCATGGTACATAGATTCAAAGTGGATATGCACAAATATAGGAACAGGTTATAAATAAACAAATGAGGGGGGTTGTTTTAGTCACAGACAAACACATGATACATATTCATTAAGCTGTAACAGGTTCTGCCTGCATCAACACATGTAGTCTTTCAGGATAATGTGCAGCCGAGAACTTTTTAGGTCCTGATCATTTCAAAGAAAAAGATCCTCTATCTTGGACAAGAATAAGCAAGAGATAAAATTGCAGAGGATTTACTGTTTCTCTGAAATAGAAGGATTAGAAGGGAAGGGGAAAAAAAATCACCTTTTCAAGTCAGTTTATTCTCTTTGAAGGTTTTTACCTGTTAATTGTTAGAATGGACACTCTGGGCGGCTTGTCTCAACTGAAGACCTATTGCATTGTATTGAGGTCCTACATTCTTAGGATACAAACAACACTGGGAATCATTCTAGTTTTTTGAATTTTAAATACCTTTCCCTGTGTAAACTCCCTATCTCATATTTTCCTTTTATAACAGATTTTTTTAATTTCAAAATGTTCAACACAAAAAAGAAATATTCTTTAGAAAATTCAAAATATTATGAAATGGTACAGAATTTGTCACTTATGTATAGGAAGGCTTGATTCTGATTCTAAAAAAGAAATTTAGCTACAGCTTAAGATTGCAAATTCTCCCTGATAGCAAGTATGCTGGACTTTCTATTATGCAATTGAAAAAAAAAAAAAAGGTTATTTTTTTACATTATCTGTGGATTACTCAACATGAAACCCATATGATATGATTCTTTTTTGTAATTTGGAAAAAAGTAACATGAAACTAGGAGTGTAAACTACTATATTAATTTAAAAGTTACTATTATTATAACAAAACAGCCTTTGATTTAATAAGAATTGTAGTGTTTTCCACTCACTTCAAATTATCTGAATAAAAAACCAAATATCTGGTACCTAAAGTAAAAAGTAACGTGTAAAGTACTAATGAGAAAATATAGCCTACCTCTAATGCACAATTTGCTTCAGAATTATTATTATCTTGAATGCTTTGTCATGTTCAGTAAAAATGTTTCAGTCAAATGAAGGGATAGCACCTTAAGTAGAATTTGTTTGAACAGTTTTAGTTGTTCACAAAAACCAATCATTTCAGTATGACTCAGGAGTGCCCAGTAATTTCTTCAATGCAATTATTTCATCTACTTTCATCAGCCTTTTTTTATTCATTTTCCTTTCATTTTTCTCCTACAACATACACATGTTGAAGCATGTCGAAGCTTTTTCAGAGGAGTTGAATTCTACAGTCATTTTACCTGCCTATCCATTTTGAGAAGTAAACAATCTTGACAGGCTGACATCTTCTAAACATTTTCAAGAAATCAGCTGGACAAAAGAAATGCATAAACTATATAGATCCAGGTATTTCATTCTTTTGTTTTCTTCACCACAGCATGGAGGAAGTATAAAGTGTTGGTTGGAGAGGCAAAGCTTCAGTTACAAAAAAGACTTCTCAGCTGTGGATTGAATTGATTAAAAGTATATGTGCATGTATGCACATGCACTTCTATAGAAGCTGTAAAATGGCTGTGAACCCTTTTTAGACAGATTCCTCAGCATTCAGTTTGGCTTGGAATAATTTCCAGTCACCTGTTCTTCATTCCTATATTGGTACAATGCAGTATCTGAAAATTTTTGAATGTAAAGGTGTGATGATACAGATAATGGTTGAGCAGATTAGCATTTTTCAGACTAGCATTTTTCAAACCAAGGCTTTCTTAGGATAGATAAAATCATATTGAACTCCAGGAACTTTCTTCAATGGTGGTTACCGGCAAGGTGGACCCAAGTTGTTTGGAAAGCCTTTCTGATAGTCCATTATGTACCCAGCGAAAGAACTGTATAGTCATGTTAGTAACTATGAAATGTATTTCCTAATATATGCTTTAGAGGGTAAAACACACAAACATTTTGGGAGGAACAAGAAGAAAAAATACTGTGAAACAATGGATTTGTTCCAATTCCACCAGAACCTTTAGATGAAGTATTATACTTTCCACTTTATATTCTTCAGTAAGAGTAGGAAATTACTCCTTCAGTTGCTCACTGCCCTGTAACGGCTATTATGGGGAAAAAACAGAAGTGCTGACATGACAGCCAATGTTTCCATTGATACAGACAGCTTTTAGATATCTCTCATTTCCACTAGAGTTGAAGGACAGCATTTGTAGTCCCATAGTTAGATATAGAGTACATTTTTTATTTCAGGAGGCTGTAGGTTTATTGGTTAAAAGAAAGCTGAGGTTGATTTCCTTCTGAAAAGCCTTAATTTAGTAGGACATCTGGCTTCCTCCTGCAAAGCCTGAGAAATGACAGAGATGACAGAACAGCAGATAACTGGAAAGAAAAAAAATCAGCATATCAACTGATCTGAAGACGTGCATCTCTGAGTAAGTGATAAGGTGGTTGAATGGATGGTGGTTAGAAAGCTGCTACACTGAAAAGCATTATTAGTTGCCCCATCCTAGGTCTTCATACGTTAAGCAAAGGGCATTCTAACTCTCCTTAGATTTGCAGGACAAATTAACCTGTTCTGTATCCCAGCATGGTTCAAAGGTAAAGACAGTGTTGAAGGTTCACTACTTAGTCCCGAAGGCAAAGATTAAAGGATGTTTTTAAGGTAGTGAGAAGCAGTAAAAGGCCCAGAAATTAAATATTGAAGGAAATAAGACAACATATTTCTGAAACAAAGCTGGTGCTACAAAAACACTGCTAGGAGACTGTTTAATGATTGTTTCTGTTGTTGATGGTTGTGGGAAAATATGTAATCTCTTTATAAAATAATCAAGAGATATGGTAGAAGAATAGCTTGACAAGAATTGACTCAGTTAAGTCTCACAGTCTCTGGTCTCTGATTAAAGCAGGTAATTACCATGCTGTTTTCTGACCTTGTAATCTGTGAATCGCTTGTGCTATATAAACATTTATTTTGATACCTTTTAGAATAAGTTAGAAATATTAAGTGGTTTATTGTTTAAGCTGTTGCCTCAGTCGTTGTGGTACTTTGGTTAAGGGGGGGGACTAGACATTGTGTCAGGCGGTAACGGTGGAGGAGTTAAATTGGTGGGAACTGGTTCTGCGTAAACAAGACTTCTGGGCATGAGCGACCAAGAGCTCAAGCAAAGGGTAAAGCAAAGAAGAGGAGGATATGGGAAGAAGACGCCTCCGACGACCACCCAAAAGCCCAAGTGCACATGCACAGTGACTCAGCAACTATGATAATTAAGTCATGAATATGCATGTACTAGGACTATGTAAGGAGAGGGCATGAAGCCTTTGGCGCGCACCAAACTTTTGAAATTTCTAAGCGTTGCCCGACGTCAAATAAGGAATGCCTGCTTTCTAAAACCTCCATACAGGTCTTAGAGAGTTTTCTTAAAAACCGACTTCTGCGGTATCAATTTGAATACAAGCAATTTGGCATAGGCCTACATATTTGCTAAGCACCTGGATCAATGGAAATGCAGTGTCTTAAAGTGTAATAGTCAAACACTCAACATTTTTCAAAACACCAGAACACATGGATCCCTACTCATGTTCCAAGCTCCTGTTAAAGCACTAGTATTGAAGTCCTCAGGATAGCCTCTTAGTAAACAGAATCACACAGAATCACAGAATCACATAATGTTAGAGATTGGAAGGGACCTCGAAAGATCATCTAGTCCAATCCCCCTGCCGCAGCCAGAACACCCAGATCAGATCACACAGGAACGCATCCAGGCGGGCTTTGAATGTCTCCAGAGAAGGAGACTCCACAACCTCTCTGGGCAGCCTGTTCCAGTGCTCTGTCACCCTCGCCGTAAAGAAGTTTTTTCTGATATTCAAGTGGAACCTCCTATGTTCCAGCTTGCACCCATTGCCCCTTGTCCTATCACTGGATGTCACAGAGAAGAGCCTGGCTCCATCCTCCTGACACTCACCCTTTACGTATTTATAAACATTGATTAGGTCACCCCTCAGTCTCCTCTTTTCCAGGCTAAAGAGACTCAGCTCCCTCAGCCTTTCCTCATCAGGGAGATGCTCCATTCCCTTAATCATTTCTGTGGCTCTAACAGAGCTAGAAGTCACTCCTGATGAGGTATATTTATCACTTTCAGTGTTACAGAAAGTGTCTTGTGGTTTGTAAAATCTGTCTCTGTGAATGATTCCATACAAATAAACAGATCATATTTCAGGTTTGTGCTCCAAATGCTGGAAAACCATTAAGTAAGCAAGCACGGAACTTGGGTGTATTATTTTCTTCAGCAAAGAATATGCATGGCAATGTCTTAAGAAAACCTACATTTTCTTTTCCAAGACAAAATCAAACATTGCTGTAAACTGTCAGAATTCCTCAATGGCAGACAAATGAAAGTTAGCTGAGTATCTTAGACAGTAAAATAAATACTTCAAAGGAATGACACCAGTGGGCACAAGCAAGAAAGAGAAGCACATTTTATAGCCCTCTGAGATAATCTCTTCATGTCTCTGAAATTACACCATACCTGCTTTTGTGAAAATACTGATGAAGATAACAGTCTGTTGCTCATATGTCACCACTCACAAACATCAGGGTATATATGCAATAGCTGAGAGAGTCATGTACCTTTTAGAAATATTTCAGGCATCTGACATGTTTATTTAAAAGATATGTCACAGAGTCATACTGAAGATACTCATTCTTCAGCTGAGTGAAACTCACTTCTTTTCAATTTAACAACAAGAAACAGTAGAACAAGCATTACTACAGTGGCTCAGACTAGAAGTCCATCTAACAAATTGTCTTCTCTCTTACAGAGGCTTATAATGGATGCTTAAAGGAGTGTACAAATAAGCATATCCTGAATAATTCTTCCTTGCTACATCATCCTGCTTTCTTTGAATTAAAGGTTTAGGAATGTCCTGAGCCAGAGGTCACATTTGGGTTATTGTATTCAAATCCCCTCTGGACCTATCCTCAAGAAACATGGCAAATCCACTTTTGACTACATGCCGTCCTATGGCTATTAAAAAGTTCATAATTTTATAGGCATCCATAACATTTACTCTTAATCACTTTGTCTTGTAACTGAAAGCTCACCGTGTATTTAACCTTGTTGCATCCAGTAACTTAATCACCATATTGATGATCTAAGAGAGTAGATTCAGGTTAGATATTAGGAAGACATTTTTCACTCTGAGGGTGGTGAGGCACTGGAACAGGTTGCCCAGAGAAGCTGTGGATGCCCCATCCCTGGAGGTGTTCAAGGCCGGGCTGGATGAGGCTTTGAGCAACCTGGGCTAGTGGGACGTGTCCCTGCCCATGGCAGGGGGCTTGGAACTCGATGATCTCTAAGGTACGTTCCAACCCAAACCATTCTGTGATTCTATGATTTTGGTAACTGTCTGTCACTGCAGATGTATTTTTAGGGTTAATTTTCCACAATACATCACTTTAGCTTTCATAACACAAAATTTAGTTCCCAATTTATTATCTCATAACTCAGCAATGGAAAAATCTTCTGCAGGTGTCCACAGTCAAGCTCTAATTTTGACAACCATGAATAACTATGAGTAATCATTAAACACTGTCATCATCTCTTTCATCCAGGTGATTCAGGGGTTTTTGAATAGCACACATATTCTCCTCATGTTTATCAAGTCCTTCTAGTAGAGTTCTCAGGACTGATTTTACAATACAAAACTGTCATTTGCTCTTCTATAAACTAAAATATGTATTTCCTAATTCTTTCTTTATTACTGTTTTTATTGGTCTACCTTGGAGAAAATTAGATTAGTGCTCAGGAAACAGAGACTGTTTTACAGACTGATGTGGTATTTGTGACCTGTTATTACTTTGGCATTGGAGCTGTTTACAAGAACACATTATGTACTAGATCAAACAGGAATTTTGGATTCTCTCAGAACAACTTCTAGGATATTTTTTCTATTTTTTTCTTAAAGTATGGCAAGTGTAGGGAGAATGTGATCAGTATTACTGTGACCTTCACTCAGCATATCACGAACAAAGCCTTGAGTTCTTGGGATGGATTAACCTTCTGTTGTGAATTTTAATTCCAAAAAGCAGTGATATATGTGTACATGCACATGTACTGTCTGCATGACAGCCCATACGATAAATGCAAGTCTATATGCAGGTAACTGAAGTCTTCCATTACAACTGTTTTCTTTATTTCAAGTCTCTCAATCTGCTGTAGTCAATAGCATCTTAGTGAACAGTTAAAAAGACAATAAAAAGAGGAGAAAAGGAGAGAAGTACTGTTAGCAATTACATTGATGCTCTCTGATGTGTCAAAGTTATATTGCTTCTAAGTGTAATTCCATTTCACTTGAAAAATCTGTAAAGAAATAAATGTACCTCATTAAAGTCTGCAAAAACATAAAAACAACAAAACATGCATTTACTGAAAGACAGTAAATGGACATTTACAGAAAGACTAGTGATGCACTGAGATACCGTCATCCTGATGGTAAGAAGAAAAAAAATTGGAAATAAAAGTGGTCATCTTTATATCCCCAAGAGGGGCAAGTCTGGTGTGTCAACAAGTTTATGAAATTGAGCCTGGAGCATTCCTGTCAGTTCTGTGTCACTAATGATAATAAACTAATTTAATTTGCATTTTTGTAGAATTTTCAATTTTAAGATTTAAAAGCAATTAACTGATCTCGAGGATGCTTCTGCAAGATAAACACACATTATTGTCCCTTTATTAGTGAGGGAGACACTGAAGCACATCGTTTTTTATTTGTCACACAATTAACTGATCACCAGAACACACAGTGAATCACCCACATCCTCTGCTGCTAATATTGTACAAGCTGACCCCAGCAGCACCTATGATGACAAATGCCTACCTGGAACATTATGCGAGTGTCCCACAAGGGGGGAAATGGGAAAAAAAAAAAAAAAAAAAAAGAGAGAGAGAGAAAGAGAAGAAAATCATCAGCATCTTACTACTGACTTACAGGTCAAACATAAGAACTATGAGGAAAAAAGTGTACATGCCACATTAGACTAGAAAAAAGAGACAATTCTAGCTAGAGAGAGAAGATGAAGGCATTCTCTCATTCATCACCTAAAAAAATTAATTATGAAACCGTAATCACTTCC
>NW_010119721.1:0-10794 GCF_000699245.1 Pterocles gutturalis | reverse complement strand
TCTCTAACATTCTGTGATTCTGTGGTTCTTGCTGATGGATTTCCTTATGAGTGTTGTTCCATAGTGTAGGCCTTGGACCTGAGTTGCTCAAGATAATTTTGGAATTCTCCAGCTAGTTTTTGTCCTGTGTTCTGAGTTTCTTCTTTATAACTATCACGAGGTCAAAGTATCATTTGTAAGTCTCTGTAGTCCTTGGTGTCTTTTGCCACTTCAGTTCAGCCATACTGACAATTTCAGCTTCCTCTCTTCTTATATCGGTGTTATTGAGTATCTTTATCCCCTGTTTCTTTGATACTTTCGTATCTCTCTTCCGTCTTACAAGCTTCCCTTCATCAAGTTCCAAGGTTTGATGTATCTTGAGTTTGGGTTTTTTCTGTTCAGGTTCTGGAGCACCTACCAATCTCTTGACCAGGCTGCCTTCTGCTGGTACCTATAATTCCATTTCCATCTTTCGGGTAGAATATTTTACTTAACTGCCTTGCTGAAGTCTGTCTGCACTTCTGAAGGTTTTTGTTTTCTCTTTTGCTCAGACCCCGTTCTTCCCTTGCTGTCTTTGTGTATGCCAGAGGCGTGGCTTGCTTTCACTCTGCCCCCCCAGGAAAGCCAGCATGAAAATAATGTGTGATGCAATGTGAGCTTACAAAATTGAGGGAATTAGGGTTTTTTATTCTCTTTCTTCCTTCAAGTTTAATTTGCATGTGCCTCATCCTGTTCTGGCAATTCTTATTTTAAATCTTGTATCTGATTAGCTTTGTGGGGCCACCTGCCTTTGTCTGTACTCCTGTAGTTAAGGGTATGGTTTTCTTATAGTTGGAGGGAAGACTGTGGAATGGTGAACTTATTTTAGTTTCAGTTTTTCTGGAGGCGCTTGGCTGAGAAATGATCATACATGGATACTTTGTAGATTTCTTTCCTTAAGTTTAGGAAGTTTCCTTCTGGGAAGGAGAGTTGTGTGAACAATGTTGAGATGCCTCCACTATATCCTGAAGTCTAGATTTCCGTATACTTCCAGAAGACATGTGGCTGGGAAGAAAAAACATGATCAGTTTTCTAGTTGAAAGTCAAGCTTGCCATGAGCACGTAATGCCCCTGTTGGACTCTTCCTTCTAATAGCAGTCTTTGTTGAAACTTCTGGTTGACTAAAAGAACAGGAAAAGTGAAAGATATTTCTTTCAGTTGCAGCCAGCTGTTTTTTCCTAAATGTTTCACACTTAATCCGTGGTGATTGAGTGCTAATGGCTGGCTGATGCCTGGTAAAGTTGTGGGTTTGCTGGTCCTGGTATGCACTGATGTCTGAGACAGCAGTTTTTGACATGGCTCTGTTAGCTAACCGGAGTCTGTGAGCCGCCCTGTGGCTTTCCCCACACTGTGACAGTCTCCTTCACCTCTTGCATCTCTAACAGCATTCCTTTCGTCTAGGGGTGTGTTTGTCATCACAATCTGCAGTTCCCTCTGCCAGTTCCAGTAGAGATTCTCTTCATCCTGGGTTCAACGTGGGCATGTTCATGACAGAATATTTAGGACTTCTCTGGTGTCAGTCCTAGTTCAGAACATATGTTTTTCCTTTTGTTAATGTAATTATTTTTTTTCTTTGGTATACTGTCTGCTTCAGCTTCTTTTACTTTCTTCTTCTGTGCGAGTTTTACATCTTTGTCTGCCATCCTCCTTTCTGTTTAGCAGGATCCTCAGAGTTCTGGTTTTTGCTTTCTTCCTGGTCACCTAATTGTTGGGTAACATTATATTCTTGATTACCTCTGATTGTGTTAAATGAGTTGCAGTTGTATGTTGGGTCTTATTCTGGCAATACTTAAATCCGTTGTTTTCAGTATAGTCTTTCAGGTAGCTGGCAGCAGCTTAAATTCAGCATAGGTTCTTAACCAAAGATGAGAGGCTGTCATCACTAATTCCCTCCTCTCACTGTAGATGTTGTAGTCTCTCTTAAACTGTAGGAGTTATATTTACCCTAGGCTTCTGTTCAGATAATCATATCCAAGGGATGTTGAAAGCTTGCAGACTGTGCTTGTATATCTGTTTTAACTGCTATTCTTTGGGGCTCTGGGAATTCTTATGTAGCTGGATATAATTTAAAATCTTATAAATATCTTTTTGACCCTAAAAAAATTTCATGCAGTCCTAGTTGCATTTGTATCAGTCATTGCTTTGATCGTGTCTATTGTAATGCCACTGTTGGACTCTTCCTTCATATCATTAAGGCTTCTCTGCTGGCTTTTAATTCTCGCATCAAAAAGGTCATCAGAATTTACTGCTATCCCACTGCTCATTAACTCCTAAATTACCAAAGTAGATTAACTCCTAAATTATCAAATTAGCTCTCCTCGCTCTCAGTGTATGACCACCATCTGCATTGCTTGCAAGGAAGTTTCAAGGATGCACCTTTCCTTTATTATTACATGCTTGCTCTGTGTAAGAATGAAAATAAAAGCTACCTCTTGGTCTTCCTCTAAGTAATCTTGCTATTGTTAAGTGTTCTTTTATCAAGAACAAAGCCATCCTTTGGTTTCTGGCCTACTTTTTCAGGTGCCAGGTGTGAGGATACATCAGGCAGCTTTGTTCTGCAAGCCTTTTGGAAGGTGTGGAATACAGCTGAGGGAGGACCCATCTGCCAGAGTAAGCATTAAGCAATAGTTAGGGTTGCTGGTGCTGGCAACAGTTTCTGGAAGTGCTTTTTATTCACTGTTTGCCTTTTAACTGTTGAGATAACTGCTCTGAATCCAATTGTCACTGCCAAAATGTCTTGGAAACTTCCTGCAGTCGGGCCATATTGTAGTCACCGTATGTCACCTTCAAACTCTAAGACTTATAGCTGTCAGAAAGACTAGATGACATCTCTGTGGGGAAGAAGCCTGAAAATCAAAGGTTCTGGAACTGTCTTTGCAATCACTGAGATGTTTGGAAGACTGTGGAGATTGGGATGGCATTTGACAAGACACTGCTTGTCTGTGTACTGACTGTTCTTTACATCCCCCTTCTGAACAGCCATCTCCATAAGGCGGTAGATGTCTTCCCGCTGTTATACTACTGGGAAGTAGTTATACCACTCTTTTTAATCTTTGTAGTAGATATTAAGGCATGTTGACAGTAACTTAAGTTATCCTGAATTTTTGAAAGAAATAAACAACTGAAATTCCTTTGTGCTCCTTTTGTGTCTATAACTAGGTAAAGTTAGCCGGAATCAGAAGGATCTAGGAGAAACATAGCTGTAGATCTGTCTGTCTGTCTTGTGTAGACTGTGCTGAAAGCTGTTGTAAAGCAAGTGTTGTGTTTTTTTTTTTCCTTTCACAGTATAGGGAGACTAAATGCATTTTCATTGCTGTTCCAATGCTGATGTTTGAATCTCTTAAGCAATAACACCTCTCAGATCTGGCAAATGGAGCCAAAATACTGTAACTTCAGTCAGCAGCCCTTTCGCTATAGGGGCTATCATTTGCTATTTCTAGGTACTTAGTACCTGGATATAACATGTTAGAAGTCTCCTGGGCTTGTGTTATTTCTTGTCAGCAAGGCTGGTATTGGGTGCTGATATTAAACAATACTGAATCGAGTGCTTGGCTGTTGAAGAGTGTGATGAAGCACAAAAGCAGATGCTTTCTTTTAGAAGGGGATGAGATATTCAGCAGTATCGAAGGACTAGCCATCTAAGCAAGGCAATCAGTCTTGGTCTAGTGTGACCATCTCTGCAAATGTGGATCCTAAGACTTTGATTAGTATTCCTAAGGATGTTGGAACAGAAGAGGTCTGTTTGAAACCAGTGTGAATGTTCTCTAAGGTACCTTTTCTGCTTGTTATGCTTGCACATTGATGTTGGCTTTAGTACAAATGGATTGACTACTGAAGTCTGCTCTGTCAAGAAGGCAATTACCTGAGTTGTCAACTGCTTTAGAATTTTAACTGTAACAAAGTTAAAATAATTGGAAGCTTGCAGACCTTTATGTAGACAACTGCAGATGTCTTGGGCCTTCAGAAAAGTTGAATAAATTTGTGTCAGAGGAGGTGTTCTGTGTGTGGTGGGTTTTTTTAATGTTTACTTCATGCCTGGTAGTGCTTGAAGCCTGGTTAGATGATCTCTTACCAGAATCCTGGTGCAAAGTCATATTGACACAGTTACTTGTTCAACCAGATTAAAATTGGTTTACTTTGATTATAATATTAATGAAAATACTTTTCGATATTTATAGTTGTGCCACACAATCCTTTGATATCTGTACATGACTGAAGACTTGGTCTTTTCCGTCTGAAGAGTGGCAGGTACAGGCTCTTAGGACTGTGGAAAGATTGCAGTACTGAAATTTGTGTAGCCAGAACCAATTATTACGATTCTGGCTTCAAGTAAACCTAACTTTAACTTCCCTAACAACTTACCAATCTCAAAAACAAAGTCTCTTAGCAGTGGGGGAGAATAAAATCTAGTTTAAATTGAAATGGGCAAACTAGCTATCAAAACAAATCTGGAATATTCCAGATATGTTTATAGCTGTTCAGACAGGTTTTTTTTACTTGTAGACAATTAAGTCTTGCATATTATCTCTTCTGTGGCTGGGAGACCAACTTAAATGTGTATGAACCTCACTTTTTGTGAGGTTGCTTTTGCTATTTACTTATTTTGATGGCTGGTCTTCTGACTATGTTAACCTGTATACTTGAATAAAAAGTGTACTTCTTCCTCAGGAATTAACCTAAAGCAAATGGGTAGCTCTTATAGCCCACTGCTTCCAGCCTGTGCAAGGCTTCAGCTTTTGCCTGTGCCTGTCAGCATAAGAACACCTTGGGTCAGCTCATCAACAGTGCTAGCTTGCTCTAGGACAAGGCACTGCCTGCTTTACCTCCTCAGGTGAAGGCCTTCCCTGTCTTCCTCCTATGATGGAGAATCTGATGAAATAGCACGCCAAGGAAGATGGAACAGAGTTGGATTATGTTGGAGGTCAGTTCCACACATCAGTTTAAGTGCACGTTCTAGCCCTATACTTAATTTCAAACACTGAGTACAATCAACCTGTGGCTGTTTACAGCTCTGTGGATATCTTGTACCAGTGAATATAGTTCCAAGTATCAGGTGTGACTTCAGGTGACTTGGATCAAGAAATCGCTAGTATGTCTCTGTGTGGTTCTGTTGCAAGGTTGGTATTGCTGCTGAGGGATCAGATTGGTAAAGATCCTCTGGGCTAACAGACTAGAATATGAATTGACAGATACAAGAACTGGAGGCTTTGCAGTGTTCTTCCCCAAGGAGTAGGGAAGGCAAAGTACTTTGATTCAGGGTGAGTCTTGCCTAAGCTTAGCAACTGGAATAATTATATCTTGACCTCTAACAATAGTAAGGAACTGTATCACTAGAAATCCTAGTGATCCTGGTACTTACTTTTCTGGCCTCTTTGTGAAAGGTAATGCATTCAAACACCTTAAGGGACCAGAAACTCCCTTTAGTCTCTCCTGACACTGTATTACCAGGGTTTTTCTCCTGTTCCCTGCTACTTAATAAAGCTACCCCAGTGCTCTGTTTTTGTTCCGTGCCCTTTTACCTGTTGCTGACACTAGTTGCACAAGACTGAAACTGTTAGGAATTGGTTGCTGTGGTGGCCCTGAGAGCTGCAATTAATTGTCTCACTGGAGAAAGCTCTCCCACCCTTTTTGCTCAGAAAAGAGGAGCGTGGCAGCTTCAGCTTAAAACTTGTAAGTGGGCAGGGTGTTATTGAGTGACTCTAGTGGTGTGTTTTCTGCCTGTAAGGAAGGGATTTGTTTCTATCTCCTGACTCCTACGGTGCAAAAAAATGTTCTGGAATAAGTCACAGGAAATCTGTTTAGCTTGTAACAGAGACAGGGTTGTTAGCGAATACATGTTCCTGTGTTGAAATTGTGTACACAGCCTGAAGGGTTTTTAACAAAGACCTTAAATTTGCGGGTGCAATCTCCATTCTTCAGGACTTAACTGAACTTGATTGGATGAAACGCAAAGTGGCATGATGTAGCTCTGACATTAGCATTACTTTGACAGGAGGCTGGGCTAGATGACCTCTGGAGGTCCCTTTCAACCTAATTTTTTCTGTGACTGCTAATAAATATATTGGTAAGACTTGTTTGGGGTTTTTTTAATGTTGTAGCATTTTTGGTTCTCTGAGGTGGATACAAATGCAGAAATCCTTACTTCCTTGGTTTGCTGCCCTGCTTGCAGAAGTATAGGCCTTGGCAATCTAAGCTTGTTTCTTTTGTGTGGACCATAAAGGTCCACACAAAAATGGTGAAAAATGGTGATTAGTATTGATGAGACCATATTCTTGCCTTTGGAAGTGTAAGACACCCTAGTTTTTTTTGGTCAGGGGCTACTGGTGTGTGTCTCCTAATGGTAGCTAAGCTGTGGTTTTGCCAGTTCTTAGTGACATGAGACATATGCCACTGCAGGGTGTGTTGATACCAGCTGTTGATCTTTGCTTTGTTCCTAAATCTCCTTTTGTGGAACTGAAACTGATGCTGTGAATCTGCCCTCTTTGGTCTGATTGCTGTAAACTAAGAGCCACTGTGCTACAGCCTTAAGAAGTCCTTGTCAAAAATACAGAGGAAGCAATGAGATAGATGTATGTGATAAGTCAACTTTTAGGGAGGTACCTTTTCCTGGAGGGTGGCTCCCCTCTTTAATCCATACTTCCTATAGGATTTAATAAATAGTCAATTAGCAGCCATTACTCAGGGTTAGTTTTAATCTAGCAGTTAATTTAGCTCAGGTGTCACATTGTCCTAGACTGGCTCACTGAGGTTCATTTGAGCATGATTCAGCTTTACTTTATGAACTTAGATATTGTTCTTTTGCGGCTGCAACTAAATTCCCCAAAACAAGGATCTCCTGACAAAACTCAGACATAAAAGGAAGCATCTAAGAGATGGAAGCAGAGACAGGTGACCCATGGAGACATTGTCCAAGCATGCAAGGATGTGTTTAGTTAGGAAAGCCAACATCCAGGTGGAGTTGGATCTGACAAAGGATATGTGAATGGCAGCAAGAAGGGCTTTTACAGATAATTGGCAGCAAAAAGAAGACTGGAGAAGATGTGGGTCTGCTACCAAAGGGGGTCGGGGCCTGGTCGTAAGGGATGTGGAAAAGGCTGAGACATTCCATACCCACTTCACCTTGGTCTTTACTAGTGAGACTCGCCTTCAGGAGTTCCAGCCAATGAAGGCTTACTGTCAGTAGTAGAGGAGGATCAAGTTTGGAAGTGCTTATGGAAACTGGATGTACCCATGAGTGCAGACAGAGCTGGCCGATGTCATTTTGAGGCCACTCTCACTATAAGGTCGTGGTGACTAGGGGAGAGTCTTGAGGACTGGAAGAAAGCAAATGTCATTCCTGTCTCTGAAGAGGGCAAGAAGGAACATCTAGGGAACCACATGCCAGTCAGCTTTGCCACAGTCCCTGCAAAGGTGACAAGGCAAATAATCCTGAAAACATATGAAGAAAAAAAATGATGGGGAATAGTCAGTGTGGGTTAACAAAGGGGGCATCGTGCCTGACCAACCTGATAGCCTTCTACAATGACCAAGACAGATGACTGACTTGGTGGATGAGGAGAACAATGGATATTTTTTTACCTTTAATTTAGTGAGTCTTTTGAAACTGTCATGTAACTTCCTCACTGATAACCTGATAAAGTGCAGTCTGGATAAAGAGATGGTGAGCTGGATTGAAAGTGGCTAAAATACCAGGATCAGAGTTGTGATCAGCAGCTTGAAGTTGAACTGGAGGCTGGTCACTAGTGGTGTACCTCGGGGGTTGATTCTGAGGCCAGCATCTTCATTAATGACCTGTGTTATAGTGTAGACCACACCCTTGGCAAGCCTGAGGTTATACATAACTGGGAGGAGTGGTTGGTAAACTGGATGGATGTGCTGCTACTCAGAGCAGAAGAATTGATAGGCTGAAGAAATAGGCCAAGAGGAACTGCATGAAGTTCAACAAAGGGAAATGCAAAGGCCTGCCGCTCGGGAGGGGGTGCTGGGGATGCAGAAGGGATGCTGGGGTCCTGTGGGTCACAAATCAGTCGTGAGCCAGTAATGCATCCTTGCCCCAAAGAAGTCCAGCAGTGTCTTGGACTGAATTTCAGGAAGAACATGGTTAGTGGCTGGAGAGAGGTGATCCTTCTCCTTTCCTCAGCAGTGCAGAGACTGCATCTGTGATGCTGTGTCCAGTTCTGGGTTTCATGTTAAAAAGAAACATGGACAAACTGGAGTAAGTCCAGCAAACAGGCACTGAGATGAAGAGGTTGGTGTGACTGACATACAAGGAGAGGCTGAGAGAGCTGGGATTGTTTATCCTGGAGGAGAGAAGGCTACTGGGGAGATCTCATCAGTGTTTTACCTGGTGACAGGGAGCAAAGATGATGGAGGCAGGCCTGTCTGTGGTGTCCAGTGGTGGGACCAGGAGGCAAGCAACACAAATTGAAACACAGGAAATTCCACTGAAACATAAGAATAAACTTTTTTACTCTAGGAGAAGTTTAATATTGGAGCAGGTTACCCAAAGAGGCTGTGGAGTCTCCATCCCTGGAGACAGTCAAAACCTCCCTGGGAATAGCCCTGAGCAGCCTACTGTAGTTTGTTTTGCTCTGAGCAGGGGGGATTGGACTAAATGATCTCCAGGGGTCCTTTCTCAGCTACTTCACATCCAATTCAGCTGTTGCATCACATATAAGGTGTTATGGAGTCCCACTGCGTACACCATGTAAGTCTTCCCCCCTCCTAGTGCAAGCATCTGCCTATATAGATTAAAAGTAGGTTCTTCGTTTAAAGTTGAGGTCCTGTTTAAAAATCTAGCTAGAAAAACACATTGAAAACTGGAACTGCCTAATAGAGCTGGTAGAAAGTTCTTAGAACTGGAGTCCCTTGTCAGAAATATCCCTGGGTCTTAAAACTGGTGGTTGAAACTCTGTATTATGACTAAAAATGATGTCTCCTGAAAGAGTGGGGCAAACCAAACTACAACGGATTCCCACTCTCCTCCTGTTCTGGCCTCTTATCTGATTAATGTCTGAGAGTTTGAGCAGTGTTACTCTTTTTACGTTTTTCTCTTGGTGGCTTCAAAAAGCCACTCACACAAAACTGCTTAATTTTCTATGTGAAAACTTGGAAAACTTAGATTTGAATGGATACCTGTTTCATATTCATTGTTGTTACAGGAGACTGATTACATGGTATAATGCTAGCCCTCATTTATTCTCCTCTCTCGTGTCTGGATCACTTGTTGCTTTCCACTAGGTAATAAGTATGTACGTCTGAGCACATACGGTCAAGGAGTTCCTGCTTGGTACTATGATACCTGACCCAGTCTGGAGAACCTGAGTTCCTTCTTTTTTTTATTTATCCAAAATACCTAAGAGTAGATCGGTGTTCCTCTGCCCAGAGCAGCCAGGTGCTTTTGTGTTCTGGGGTCATTGCCTGGAGAGGAGGAAGAACTTAGACGTTCAGAGAGCAACCTGGTGCTGCAAGTTAGTGGTAGATGGAGATATGGAGAGCACTAATTCTGTACCTCATGGAGATGGCAATAAGTTTTATGGGGGAAGTAAAAGCTGTGCAGGTCAATGTGCTGCATATCTTGGTGGGCCAAGACTGTCGGTTGCCCCCTCTCTCTTGAGGAAAGGTGTTTACTTCTGGCAGACCATGGAGGAAAAAGAGGTAGAGATGGTAGCTCAGTCCCAGTCAGAGTGGAGCTGTGGACAGCAGTGTGTGATACTTGGGCAATGTTGCCAAGCAACTAACTTTGCGGCTGCAATTTGGGAAAAGAGCAGTTCTGTTTCTCAAAGCTGTCTGGCTCTGATTTTGTGTAAGAAAATGGATATGTTGATGAGGAGTAAGAAACTGTCCCTCTTGCATGGATGAGAAAGGAATGTGATGTTCCATGTTTGGCTATCAGTTGCCATACTTGTTTTGTGTACTACCTCCTGTTTAAGGAGGAGGGAACAGGAATCTGTAATGCAATTTTACTTGAAGTGCTTGCATGAAAAATGGATGAAGCTTGATTGTACAGGACTTCCTTAGTAGGATTAAAGGCAGTGGTAGTCCCATAGGAATTCCTGCAAAATAAGATGGAAGTGATTCATTGTATGTAACCTGCCATTCTTGAATGCAGGTGATCCTGTAATGTGTGCTCAAGTCCCGTGGGTTTAAATTTGTCATTTACAACAATTTCTAGGAGCAACCAGTGTATCACCAAGTAATAATGCTCTTGAGTATGGTGACTGATCTGCCCATTAGGGTATGTACCTATAAGGTGTTTGTTCAGTTGCATGTTACCTGTAGATGGTGGCAGAAACATCTCTTCAGACATGGCAGATGCCATACTTGGTGTTCACCTGTTACATTGTCATCAGAAATGTGCTTGTGCGTTTTAGCTCCCCTCCTGAGCAGTGGGTAAACCAAAGAGACATGCCAGTAACACCAGTGTTCTGGCTGATGCTGAGCAGTGCTAGTGCAGCATCAAGGCTGTCTCTCCAACCTCCCCCCAAAGGCCACTAGGGGAGGGGTGGGCAAGAGGTTGGAAGGGGACATAGCCAGGACAGTTGTCCCAAACTGACCAAAGGGATGTTCCATACTATATGATGTTGTGCTCAGCAGTAAAAGCTAAAAGAAGGGGTGTGGGGAGCTGGTGTTTGTCTTCCAGAGCAACAGCTATATGTATTCAGGCCCTCTTTCCCAGGGAGTGGACATTGATTGCTGGTAGGAAGCAGAGCATAAATCTCTTTTGTTTGCTTCTGTGCATGGCCTTTGCTTTTCTTTATTAAACTACCTTTATCG
>NW_010119720.1:684-973 GCF_000699245.1 Pterocles gutturalis | reverse complement strand
GGCCTCACTGTAGCTGGGTTTGGGGCAGGTGGGCACAGGGGACAGCACCCCAGCCACCCCCACGCCCCAGGAGTTCCAGGCCAGTGCTGGATTAGGGGGCACCTGCAGACAAAGATTTCAGTTCACTCTGAAACCTAATGATGGCAATTAATGCTGCAGCACCTTTTCCATGGCACAGAAGAACAGGGGAGGGCACTGCCAGGGTGCCACCCTCCCCTGGGCAAGCAGGGGACTGGAGCAGCCCCAGCACCTCCCCTTAACTCACTGGCAGGCCTGGGGGGGGGATGGC
>NW_010119720.1:378-614 GCF_000699245.1 Pterocles gutturalis | reverse complement strand
CCTCTAATCTGGGGACCAGCCTCCGGTTCATTATTCTGTACCCTCTGGGCCACAGCCAGCGTGACTCAGCAAGAGGCAGCCCAACACAGCAAAGACCAGCCCACCCTCTCCTGTCCCCCAGCAGGGCTCCCCCAGGGGACACTGAGCAGGGCTGGGGACAGCCCAGCCTCACCCCATCTCCACCCCGCCTGCAAGACACGAATGCTCCCCTGAGAGAGGGGGAGCCTGGCTCATCT
>NW_010119720.1:0-245 GCF_000699245.1 Pterocles gutturalis | reverse complement strand
GGACGCGCCCGGGGGGCCTGGCTCCAGGCACACTGGACCCCCTCACCTCCCTCCCAGCCCCAGGGAAGAGGGTACCTACCATCTGCCTTGCGGTGCCGGGGGCAGCTGGCCCCTGCCTGGGCTCCAGGATGTCACCCCCACGCCAGCCCAGGCGCAAGTGACAGGGGACAGGGGGCGGCAACAGTGGCACACGGGGCATTATTTAGCAATGTTCTTTTATTTCCAGTTTTAAGGTGAAAAGATGC
>NW_010119719.1:0-28762 GCF_000699245.1 Pterocles gutturalis | reverse complement strand
CGGAGCGGCTGCCTGGGCGGCTGTCCTAACGGAGTTCATCCCCTGTATCCGCGTCCCTCAACTAGTTCCCCAAAGCCTACAGACGAGAGCACCGAAAGCAGAGCGTTCGCTTTCCTCCGCAGCCGCCCTGTCAGGGCGCCCCAGGGAGGCTGTGCGCGGCCTCACCTCCAGCCCACAGCACCGGGCATTGGGCTTTTCTGCATTTAAAACACAGACATTGCTTTCAAATGATGAATATATGAATGCTAAACCTGTTTAAAAAGCTTAAAAGCTCCGCAGTTTGTGCCAAAGGCAGTGAAAGCAGATGTAAAACCAGGCACTGTGCTGCCTGTCAGGTGTAAGGCCTGTGAGGATGTGCAGGGAGCCATGGCGCAGAAGCTCCCCTCCTCACGCTGCATGGAAAGATATAAAGGGAAGTATGCAAGAACACAAGCTTATTACACAAGTAACATAATCGTATGTGACTCCTTCCCCAATCCCTGCCGCTAAGTATTCCCAAGGGGAGGACAGTGTTAAACCCAGACAGCATTATACAGACATAAAATGTGTATTAAGGAGTGACCTGGCCAAAAACAAGGACACCCTTTACCTCTCAGAATTACAGTCTAAACTTTACTCTTTAATGGATGTAGGTGTTGTCTTACTATTGATTTGACAGAAACCCAGGAAGTTGTTGAAAGGTAACTTTGTTAATACCCTGAAGTGTATTTCCGTGTTCCTTTGTAGGAGTTATTAAAATTTCACTTAGTTCAGACAGGGATACTGTCATGCTTACATTCTTTTCTTTTAAATCTTTCAAAAACTCAGTGACAAGCATTCTCACTCTTTCAGGCGACTGAATGCAGAATTAGAAGCAAAAACAGAAAAACTGGTGCGTCAGGCTGAAGAAGTAATGGTGAGTAGGTGATGCAGACTTGTGTAATTTAGCCTTGATTCACCTGCACACAGGGCCAAGTTTCAAAAGAAATTATTTAGACCATGACAACTAGGAGTATTTTGGTCTCAAATGCAATCTAAGCTTTTTTTTTTTTTTTTCCAAAGTTGTAAGCTTTTACTAAAAACACATCAAAAAATAGTTTTTATATAATTTCATCAGGTAGGTAGATGTTCACATAGAGGCATGGAGCATTTGTGCAGCTATATACTTAAAAGCACATTAAAAAAATTGTTTATGATGTTTAAGAAAAGTATCTGTAGGTGGTTTTATGTCTTAAATACTGAAAAAAAAAAAGATAATATTTGAAAACCAGATACTGTTGCAATAACATCCTTGTAAAATAGGATCGACATTGTTCAAGCTGAAAGAAATACAAAGAATAAGCAACATAAATAGAGAATACATAATTAGTAAGAAGGAAACTTTCTTAAAACAGAAAAATTTCCTGTTTACTGTCAGTATTATCTTTTAACATTGGTGTGGCTGTGTACCAGGTAGAGACAAGTTTTTAGATGAAAATTGGATAAATTAAAAAAAGGGAACAGGAGTGGTATGGTTTATATCCAAAACAGTTTGGAGAAGGGATTATGCATATTAGATATATTAATTGTAAATGCACTCAAATAAGGCTTAAAACGTAAGTTATCAAGTCTTCTGGAAAACTATATTTGTATGCACTTTTCCTGCTGTTGAAACTTCATTTTTACGTCCTGTGGAGGCATATTTTTCTTTTCAGCTGTGATAAACTGAGGCTAACTGCTTGGCATTTGAACAGAAGCAGATGAAACATCCAAAATAGCATCTAGTCTCTTTCCTTTAAAAAACAGCAACAACAAAACCACTTTTTTTTTTCCTTCTCTAAATACAGATCAAATATTCTTAGGACTCTTAATATAACACGTGGCACTGCCAGATTGCACAGATATACATTTAACAACAAAAGAACAACAGTCTAATTAAAAAAAAAAAAACAAAACCCCCCCAAAAACCAGAACACCAAACAGGACAACTGCATTTTCTTTTGGATTATGCTTTCTAACTGTAACTTAGCAACATGAAAGCTATCTGAACATTCAAACTGAATTGTTCTCTGAAGTACATGCAACATATCAGTGGGCAATTATGGTTGTATTGCATGAATAAAGATTTATTTTTAAGGCTTATTGTGCAATATGGAAAACTGAAAATTTGTTCCACCTGCTGTGCATTTGCTACTCCTATATTTCAGGGAAAAAGGAGGAAGGGTTACAGAATCTCAGATGATGTTAAGCTGGGCAAAAGTTTTACAGGCAAAAGGCAATTACATGTTGTGGAGCAGAAATAAGTGTTGGGGCATAGAAATGGCATTTTACTTGTTAGCCATCTTTTCCCATGTTTGAGAAGTTCTTTTCCACAGTAGCCTATAGTTTCCATTCTTTTACATAGTAGAGTATAGTGGGTTTGATCTGTGATTTATGAATATGTGATTCACCTTTCATAGATTATGTTCCCCAAGACTGACTTTTTTTTTTTTTTAATAAAGAAAGGCCACCAGGAGATACTATATAGACCAGTTTCAGTACAGACCAAGTCATGTGAAGACAGCAGACAGAGGTATGTCTTTTACAACTCCTGTGGATAATTCGTGGGGAATCTTTTACACTGATCCTGTGCACCCTGACTTGCACCCTAACCAGGCTTCTGTTTTATCTGTCTTTGCAGCATACAGGATTGGTGAAGTCTAAATTTTTTTCCTATTATTTGAAATTATGCTAAATAAGTGTTGCTCCTTGTTATTTCAAGGAAGTCTTAATTTTGCTGAAATGTTCTATCTAGGATGCTAAGTAAAAAAAGCAAGGTAAGGTGGCAGGTTTATCTGCAGTACCAAGCAGCAGATGCTCAGCAGTAGGTGTTTTTTAACCAGTTCAGCTGGCAAAACGAAGAAATAGATACTGGTTCACGTTTAACTTGGCCTAAATGTTCCTGGAACAGGAAGTGCTTGAGAAAACAAACAGAAGCAAACAAACAAAAAACCCCCCACAAAAACCTAAGAGAGACAAACATTCAGCTGCCACCCTCCGGAACTTTGATATCATTGCACCTCTGAAGCCGGCATACCTTTGGCCTGCATGAACATAGGTAGAGCCGTGGGGTTTGGCCTGTGTGTTCAAACCCATTAGCTCTAGCGAGGATAGTTACATCCCTGTATTTGCTTCGTTGTTCAGGGGCATTATTATTTACTTAGTTGTTCAAGGGTTTGTATATTGATAGTACAGGAGGTGGGTGAATTTAAGATAGACTAATAACACAGTTTATCAAAGATCTGATCTGGTAGGTTCCTAAATTTATGATGCCACTAATCTGGATAACAAAGATAGAGGGCCAGACTACAAAGTGCTTAAAATGTTAAACTGCAGTTGGGAAACTGTTTTGAAATAGTATATATGAAAGCCTGCTAGAGATGATCAGATAATTACTTTTGTGCAGAGTAAAGGCCAAAACAAAAAGTGAAGTGTTTTTTTTAAATTTAATTAAAATTATTTTTTTAAAATTAATGTAAAAGTGTTTCTCAGTACACAGAGATGTGACAGTGAGTCTGTGATAGCCACCCAGCTATACTAGCAAAAGTTTGCTACTATAGGTGAAATTATTTCTGAGCTATCTGCCAGTTGTACAGGGGGGAAAAAAACAAACTCCATGTGTTATAAGTATAATCATGCTTTACAAACAAATTCTGGATCTTGCTTTAGTTTTATTTTCTATTAGATGTATCTTGAACAGTAGACAGAAGATTAAGAATTTCAAACTGGAGTTGAGTTACAGAGCTGTTTAGGGAAATAATGTGATGGAAAGATTTGACCCAACAAAGGGAGTTAACAGCTTTGATGGGATGCATTTGAAATAAATGAGAGTGCTGGAAAAATTTTTTAAAATATTGGCAGTAAGTGTGTCAGATTAGCAGCTGATCTGCTCATTACCTACATAAATTAAAACACTTAAATAACCGCAGTCTGTGTTCTTGTAAACATTTATGTCAGAGAAGAATTGAAATCCCATGCTGTAGTGAAAAAAAAATTAGAAATGTGTGCTAGGAATTAGGTACACTGATTATCTGTGAGTGAACATTGAGGCCATTCAATTAGATTAGTTCCAAGTATTTAATATTTAATTGAAAAAAATGTTTTATTTCAAAATTGTACAAGCAGATAGGCCATAAAATCTAAAGGAAGCACTTGAGATTTTGAAAACAGTTCCATTGATTCCTTTAAGGAGAATGAACACTAAAGCAACTGGAAAGAGGGGGAGAAATTGGAGCAAAGAAAGAGATAGCAGTGAGGGGAGAAGAGCAAAAAAACCATGAGTAAGCAAAGTGAAAAAAGAAGCAACAAATATTTAAGTCACCCTCTAAGTCAGTGTACATTTTAAAATAAGTTGTTCTGGAGGTTTTCTAGCATAATTTTTGCTGAGAAACTTGAATTTTCTAGAGATAAAGAGCTTCAGTGACACCGCATTGAAATAAGCTGTTGTTTACACTTTCACTCTTCAGAGCACCGCCAGGCTCATGGCAATGGGAGCTGTATGCGCATGGGCAAGCATGCTATAGGCTTGGAATGGGATTAACGGACACAAAGGGTTTGCTCATGCACATGCATCTCCTGTTTACATGCAGAGATGGAATTGTTAAACATTAGCTTCTGTTTCAGTGTTGCCACAATCCTCTAGCTACTTATTTGTGTATCTTTTCAGGATTTACACATTAATTTCACTTATCAAACAGCTATAGAACTGTATTACAAGGTTTAAAAATGGGTTGTCATGTGTGGGGAAGAGGAAAGAAACCATTAAGGTTAAACAAGTTTGAGGAATTTAGCAAACAATGAGGGGGGCTCTTTGTTTTGCTTTGTTTGGTTTTTTAACAAGAAGACCCTGAGACAACAGATATAGTAGGAACAAATTGGTCTATTGATAGAAGGAACATTGTTGTTTCTTGAGTATAGAGGGTGCTGTATTTTCCTGTTTTTCAGAATAACATATAACTGCTATTTCTGTGGCAGCAAATCCTCACCTCCTGCATGCTCCTAAAGCTAGCCAATAGGAAGGAGGCATGAGGAAAATAGGGTAAATAGACAAAAACTAATCATCCTATTCTTGAAGGCTGTTGCTAACCACCCACAGACAATTTCTCCAGGTTTTTTTTGGATTAATAAAATCTGGAGCTTTGTGCAGATAATTCTTGTTGATGAGTGGATGTCTGTGAAATTTTTAAAGGCAAGATCTAAACACTTGCTCAAATCAGCTGAGCAAAAAAAAATGAGGTGACTTGATGTGCCCAAAATTTAAATTTTATTCTAAATCTTTTATAAACCGGCATTTTAATTGTAGTAAAAAACAATAAAGGGTAGTAAAAAAGTAGCCTTTCAGTGCAGTAACACAGATTGGCACAACTCCTCCTGAAAGCAGAAAGGTTATATATATGACAAGAAACTTGACCTGGATAGTACACAGCATGCTGAAACTTTCTGCATGTTTCCAGCAGATTTTAAAAATAATAATTTAACCTGAAGTTCAGTTACTAAGAAGCATGGTTTTCAGCCAAATAAGCGGATAAGAAAGTTGCTTTTTTTAATTGCTGTTTTTCATCTGTAAAATTGATACTATTTCTGTAATATGTATTTCAGAGAAAATTCTGTGAGGCTTAATTTATAAATTGCTCCCACCTCATAATCACTTGATGGTCCCTGTCAATTGACTTGACAACAGTCCATCTGAGCATACAATTGCACTCCCTCTTAGGATATAGAGATCAATGGTTTATATTTTTGTTTTCTTTGTGTTAATTCAGGGATTTGTGTGTCAGGTAGGCATATTAACCACTGAGCTGTTGATTATCTTCAGTAATGGATTATCCGTCTGTCTTGTTCAAGCTGGTAACACTCTGCATACTGGCTAAGTACTCCCTGGTGCAGGGAATCATTGATCTAATAGGCCAGTAGTTGCAGCAATTACCTGCATTGCAAGAAATGAGATTCAGAGTCTGGTACATGAGTAAAACCTTGCATGAGGTACCCTGGACTCACCAGGTGATATAGACAGCAAAATGGGTAGGAATGGAAAGAAAGAGAATGAGACTGAATTTATGATTGAATTTAGTATGCGTTCCCACCTTAGCTGTATTGTTTATTCCAGACATACAAAATGTTATTCTCCAGATTCTGACAGGAGGGTTGAATTTTTATATTAAAAGGTTTATTTTGTAATACACGTTCAGTGAATTTTAATTTTTTTTTTTTTTTTTTTTCCTGCAGAGATCCACTTTGTCCTGAAGTTTCATCTCTTACACACTCATATGCCAAGGTATCAAAGTCAAAACTATCCTGGTTAATTTATCTTCTAGTATAATTGCCACATGTTACTTCTGGTTTTGAGGCTGTGCTACACTGGGGACAACGTGGGTGGGAAGCCAAAAGGAAATGGTGTTCAAAGCAGTGCTACAGGGACAGTGCTCCCAGGGTTTCTCGGTGCCACTGGTGGTTAAGTAGACTTACATCATGTTTAATTTTTGTGTTCTAAGTTTCCTCTTGGGTAGAGCATTGACAGAAGTGTTCAGCGTTTTGAACATCAAATTAAGAATTCCAAGTGCAAAATATTAGAACATAATTATATTTCTTCCTTTCTCTCATTCCCTCACCCACCATTTTAATACTAAAGGCAGTACTACCGCCTTCTAGATGTAAAAATAAACAAGTAGTCAAAATAACTGAATACAGGAAGGAAAATTTAATGGAAAAAGGAGATTGAGATTAGGAACAAACTCACTAGCCTCTAATTACAGTTACATTGAATTGTTCAGGAAGTGAGCTAAAGCTTCCAAAATCCTGTCTGAGGTTATTTATCAGAATACAGCAGAAAAACCCCTGTTTTTTGAGGAATAGTTAATTGAATGAAAGTAGCAAAAATATTACGAGATCTTCCTTCTACAGGAAATTTATAAGATTAAAATAATGGATAAAAATAGCATGGGTTTGAAGGTATGATAAACATCTTTCAAAGAAATGCACTCTGTTGACTGTCCAATAGTTGATCCATTGATAATAGCTAGAAGCCTTGTTTATGCATGAATTTACTATGAGTGTGTGTGCAAGAACTCCCCCAAGCAAATGACTATTGGATGTATTATAATTTGGGCATATGGACGTAAAAGTTGCAAGATAAAGACGAGTGCAAATAAAACTGAAAAATTGTGCTTTTGAGAGTTGGAAAAGCATACTTTGAAGAGTATCCTTAAGTCTGAATATATGAAAAAGAAAAAAAAAACCCACAGAACACTAGAAAAAAGTAATTCCTAACTAATTAAAAAAAAAAAGTCACTACTTTCTAAAAAAAATTTGTAGCTAGCAGACAAGAAGAGATGTACTTCTTTGCCCACGGCTCAGAACAGACCATACTCTGGAAGTAAGGGAAAAAGAACAACTTCAAGGTATATTATACACATATCCTTTTGTTTGTAATAAAATGTTTTAGTTGATATTTTTTGTCAGGTTATTTTTATTCATGTATGCTTCTATGTTTATATGCATTTGTATAAATAAATGTATCCAGCTTGGCCCTCCTCAGTCAGCTCCACCATGTAGCTATCTCTGTTTACTTGCACAGAGCACTAACAATTACTACTGAACATATGTGATTAATATTACAACAGTGAACCTGTTGCTTCCTGCTCAAGCACTTCTCAAAGCTGACAGTTCAACTCAGTTAGCTCTTTCAGTGAGAGGATGCCTAACAAGCATACATGCGGAAATGCAACTCGAGAGAGCTCGCTTAGGAGGTGCAGGCTGATTTGTGATCAGACTTGTGATGGGAAACTGAGGCCCTCGAGGGTCTCCCCTGTTTGGTGAATCTTGGGCTCACAAGACAAGAGTCAGTACCACAGCTTTCAGGGGTTTCAAGCTGGAAAGCTTCAGCTCTGTAGACAACAAATTCAAGGTTGTAAAAGCAAGAGATGGAGATCTGGACAAAAGAAAAAGAGTGGAGAAATACATGAAGTCCTGGGAGCAAATTAAAATTGCCACAAGATACAGACAAATACCAAAATAGGATGTGAATTATCTGCAAGGTGGCAGAACATAGAATTGACACAGGCCGAGGTTGTCTTTCAAGACTTGGGAGTCACTTGGGGGACCCTTTGGACCTCCTGTGGGCAGCTCAGTGGAGGCTGTCATGCTGGCACCACATCGTGAGATTTAGAAGGGCAACTGTGCAGATACAGGACCTGCAGGGTGAAGCCAAAGTTGTGGGACAAAGTTAGCAGCTAGAAGGAGTTTGGAGGTTGCATTGGAATGAGGATATATTGGAGTAAGAATGTAGGAGCTTCAGATCCTGTGGGAACTAATATAACTTTTTTATAAAAGAAAGCTGAGGAGATAACCTATGTAGCAGATATGTCACATACTTTGTGTGCAACTTGTGGGATCAATGGAGTTTCCCATGCCAGGCATGATGATACAGAAATTGTGGTCATAAGGCAGGAATACAGCTAGAGAGGACAGAGGTTCTGGAAGTTAACATGCAGGGGAAAAAAATCGGAGAATTTAAGGCAGAGGATAGTAGCTAAAGCCAAGAGGACGCTTCTGTGTTTCTTTCTTTTGATCTGATTTAGTTATTAAGTTGTTGGATGAGAAGACCATGCCAAAATCTCAGTAGAAAGTGATATTGTTTCTCTGCCTCTTATGTTATAAGATGAAAAATCCTGTAATTGTTTATGTGGAATATGGTAAAGATATCCTACATAAATAAAATGAGAAATTACCATCAGTGTATCTTTCATATGAATGTGAGCTATAAAAATCCATTAGGTAAATAACTGTATACTCTTAAAAATAGCAAATGTGCTTTTTTTTTTTTTTTTGGTTTGTTTGTATTAGAAGTAGAAAATCTAGGGTTTGCTTCTTTTTTTAGTTCAAAAATAAGAAACCTGGAAGTACAAAGTGCTGATGATGTTGCAGTACTGGAAGATTGCATAGATTTTTCTTCAACAAGAACAATAAGCAAAACTGAAGAAAAACTAGAGAAAGAAGGCTTACCAGGTTGTCTAGATGATGATGTTATTCCAAGCGTTGGAAATGAAATTGGACCAGGTAGGTTTCCTCCTATGGTTAGGTACTTTTATTCTTACTTCCTGACTGTTAGAAGTGGCTTCTCCTGGGGAAAAAAGGAAGAGTTTCTGTAGAAATTACAGGGAAGGTTCTAAAGCTCTTAAGTTAAAAGAAAACAAAAAGTTTTTTTTCTTCTTTTTGTAGTCCTGGAAGAAGACCAGGTCACATATGAATAATCATAGGAAAAAGTGAATTTTTATCACCTTTGTAGGAAGACATTTGGATGGTTACATATGTTGAATATGCACATAACATTTGATTCATTTCACTGGGGAAACAGAAATACATGATGCTAAACTTCTCTTTCCAAAAAGAGCTTCAGTCCTTTGCACAGATTCTGCCTTTAGAGGAAAAAGCCTTTCCTCAGATCAATGCTGTGGATCTTAGTAAGTGGCTTAAATGAAGTAATGTTTTGTCTACAGTGCTTGAATGAGAATCCCCCAGGTACTTTCTCATTCCAAACGGTGTATTTATGTTTGTCCTAGAAATACAGTAGCAAAGGGGATTGCAGCATTTGCCAGTGAAGCTAAAGGCATGATGCACATCTGTCTTTTTGGCTCTGGTGGGATAAAAGGGGGTTAACATTGTTTCTTACAACGCTAAAGCAAGCATGAAGTCAGAGATTCACAGCAGTAGTACAAGATTATACAAGTGCAGAGACCTGTAGAAGGTTGAAGATGAAGGTCTATTTTTATCTAATATACCCCCACACGTATGATCAAAATACCTGAATGTGTTGTCACACTTCCTGTTCATCTTCAGATTATCTCAGGATTCCAAGAAACCCTTTCTTTCTTATAGGATATCAGAGTCTCTCAGATACCGTTTTCTTGTTTACCATTCCCTCAACTGTTGGTTACTTTATAACCAGAGACCATCCTATTAAGTGATACCCCTCTGCCTATCAGCCTCATCAGGTGACTAAATTTGACCAATTAGGAAGCTAATTGTTTAATTATTGTTACCTCTTGAGAGAATTCAAGATAATTTGGGATCATAGCCACCTCCCAAGGCTGATCTGGTTCTAGTCATGCTCTTAGATTTTCAACAAGGTTTACGACTAAGTGCTCTTAATGACACAGAGATGTCTGAGAATGAAGAGAAACTGTCTGTGGTCTAATAACTGAGTACAGCAGGAAAAGAAAAGTTAAAAAGAAACAACCATTTTTTGCAGGTAGTTGTATAGTCCTAGAGTGATGTGTCATGGAGTTTACATTGTTCAACATGCAGAATAGTCATCTGGAAAAAAGGAGTGATAGCTGGTAAAGAGATGGATATGAAACAATGATTTTAGGATAGTTAAAACTGATTTTGAAGTGTTGTAGAAGCCTGGAAAGACTTTAATTTGAATCTTCAGTTTGGAAACAAAACAATTCAAGGCAATATGAAAGATTCTGTAATGAAAACAGTAATGGTAAAGGGAAAGCTATATTTTTTTCTACTGCAAACACTAGTAAATGCCAGATTAAATTGGATTTAAAGCAAATAAATTAGCCAACTCATTGCCATGGGATAGTGTAATGCCAAACTGCAATAAGTTTTATGAAGAAAGTAAAACAATTTAATAAGATAGAAGGACATGAAAAAGTATTGAACTTGATGGCTTCAATATGGTCTCTATCTCAGGATAGCCACTAGTTACCAGAAGCTGGTAAGGATGTAACAGGAGGAAGAAAGTCAGCCTGTGTGTGTTTTTTCATGGTGTTTTCCTAAATTGTACTTGTTATTGGCCTCTGCAGAGTTAGAACTTAAGCTGCAGTTGGTAAGGTAAAGTGGGTGAAATTAAAATAATTCATGTTACAGCAAATGAACACGTGTAGCCATGTGCAGCTCCAGATACTGCTTCTCTGCTTTATTCTTTTCCCCACGTGCCTACTGTGAGAAATGGTTATTCCTGTGTTGCTCAACTTGGTCCTTACACTGTTCCCATGCTTTGTGCCTGTGGAAGTTCAGGAGGAGTTCCTTGGGAATGGGCTGGGGAAACTAGGGAATAGGGAGTGAAAGAACATACTGTGCACACACAGCTTGTTTTTTTCATGACAGTGGTATGTTTCTTACCTGTCCAGGAGCAAGAAAATACTTCATTTGGAAAAAAACATCTGATTGAACTTATGTAATTTAAAATATTAATTTCATAATGTTAGCAGTGTACTTTAAAAAAAGCATGGACTCCCCTGTGGGAGGGGTATTTACCTATTAGGAAGGTTTTGCAGTCTACATTCAAATCCATGGTGTGGACGGTTTAAAATTACTTTGGATGTAACTACGCAAAGTGCAGCTACTGATTGATTCATTGTCAACATACCCTACAATATAGGATTTTTTTACTTCAGTCTCAAGGAATGCTGTAGTGTATAGAATAATATGGCAGAAGTTTCCAATATGTTTCAATTTTGAGAATTATGAGTCTGTTACACGTTAAAGATGTCAAGTGCAGTCATTAAAAGGGAAAAATCTATGCAAAGCTGTGCCTGACAAACTTGCAACATTGATATAGAAAGCTGATTTTTGTTTGCCTATTTCTCTTTAATAATTATAAAGAATGTAGTGTGTTTTTAAAAACAAGATGAAAGTGAGTTCTTACATCAGTCTTATTGCTTTGCATTGAATAATGAGTACTTGGGGGATATTAACTGTAACTTCTATATTCACAGAAGCTCAAATCAGATTTCTTAAGGCAAAGTTACGTGTTATGCAGGAAGAGCTGGACAGTGTAGTGTGTGAATGCAGGAAAAAGGTGAGAGCTGAGTTTTCTTATCTGCAGAAACAGAGTACGTTCCTCTTTAACAAATAATCACAACAGAATTCCCTCAGCCTTTCCTTTTCAAGTATTAAAAACTAAGGTTCTGGTTTTTTAAAATTTACTAACAATTTAGAGTCAAGGATAGTAATTTCTGTATAAATGTGGTCTTGGGCTAAAAGCTTGCAAAATATACTTAATGAAAAGGAATTTTAGGCAGGAAAGAAGCACTGTGAATGAAGATGTGCCCCAGATGTAGCGACACTGTGGTAGTGCGGAGTGCCCTAGCCAGCACTGCCTGGAAGGAGAGTTACCAGAGCCTGAGAAAGAGGAGGAGGATACCACAGCAGTCAAATACAGATTTTGGCATGCAGAGAGAAGAATGGTACCCAGAGCTGGGTGATGGGAGGAGAGTGATGTTCAGGGCAGAATGAGAATTAAAAAAACTTGAGAAATTTGGTCACATGCTTTGGGTGTCCTTTGTGGAAGGAAGTGTGGAAACAGCTGATGTGTGATCCACTTGAAGTGGAATATTGTAATGAAAACAGAAATTAGGCTTCTTTCGTTCTCAAGATTATACTTGATGGAGAGGACTGTATTTGGAATTATGTATTTGGGCAGATCAGCCTGAAGTTAAAGCATTGGGGAGCTACACTGATATTTCACTGAGTGTAGTACAAGTTTTGTGATCTGCACTGTGTGACAATGTTTTCAGGTTATGCTTAGACATCTCTTGAACTGTAAAACCTTGTATAGTTTGTGTCTCTCTGCCAGAGGGATCACCTCTTTTTCATGCATTTGTAATCAAGCAAGGTTTTTGAACTAACTTTCCATTTTACACAATTAGGTTATTCTTAGTTATGGTCTCTTAACGTCAGAATGCTTTTTTCCCCACCTGTTCCGCAGGCCCAAATGTGATTATGACACTCAGAACGTGACAAACTACCTATACATTTTCTCTCAAGTTTTTAATTTAGATTTAAGGAGCAGGATGGTATTAAATAAGTTTTTTGAGATAGGCACCTAGAGAAAATATTTAGAAGGAATTAGATTTTGATATTTTATATCTGAACTTAATTTTTATCAATATAGGTGCTTCTGCATTTCAATACTTTTATGCTGTGATCAGAAGAAAGTTGTTACATTAGATTTTAAACACATTTTCATTTTCAAATCAAACATAATTTTGTCAATAGCTTTGAACTTCTTCATTCCATGCCAAAAATACTTCAGAATTCAGTTACTATAGCAGATGACAGAAGACAGCCTTTTACCTGTTCTTGACCCTGTAGCACGCTGTATCAGAATGTATCATTTTGGGTACTGGTTTCTCTGGTGTGAAAATAACTTTATTACATCCAGAAGGTCACAGAAATTTCATATTGTCAAAGCCTTGAGGTAGATTCTGGGTTTTGTTCCTATTTACCATCCAATTATTGTAAGGAAGAAGTACATCTGTTTTAAATATAAAGAAGTGGGAGCTTCTGAGGTGTGGGCGGTCCCGTGACACGTAGGGTAGAGCACATCCGGTTCCCAGGTGAGAAGCATGTGTTCCTAGCAGCTGAGAGGACAGGAGAGAAAGACTTTTTTTTCTAGAAACTCCATTTCTGCACGTGCCTTGATTTCTTTTTCTTAAAGAAGTGAAGGGTAGAATGTATCCCTGAAATAACCTACATTAGTATCCACTTATAATGCTTAAAAGGTTATAAAAGAAAAATGCCTTGAACTTAGAATGCTTAATGTGGGATGTAATTGCCACCAGGTCATGAAGCTAATACAGGATTCACTTGGTATTAAGAGAATCTTGAATTTGAATACTTGATGTATCTGGGATCATTAGCTTGCTTTTAAGTCAAAACCAGATAAGCTCCTAAAACATAATGGGTTGATTTATCAGTAATTATATTCTTATTCACAGAATTTTTCCTAATGTGTGAATTTAGCTGTTCTCACTAAAATGTCACAAAATATCTATGTGCCACTGTTATTCATACTATTCTAGAACATTTTTATAGTTAGTGCTCAAAACTTTTGAACTGTGAGAAATTAAATGGTTTACATAGTTTGTCTTAGTTGTTTCCTTTCTTAAAATTGTTGTGAAATCCATCAGGAAGGATGTAAGCATTTAAAAAATGCATAATTTTTAAAAATTATGTCCATATCTACAGTATATGTTTTTTTTACTGGCCTTTATTTACAAAATCGTACTATCACATTATCCTGCTGCTTTCTTGCAATAATTTATTTGGGGTTTTTTGCTAATTACTGTCAAACAGGATGATGAAAATCAGAATTTAAAATCTCAGCTTAAAAATATGGAAGAAGAAAACGCAAGACTGCAACGAACAATCAGTATACAACGTTCTCAGACTGAAAAGTACAAAATGTTGTCACAAGAAGCAAACAAAAAAAGTGAAGGGTTACAACATGAGGTCACTGCGCTAGAAAAGGTATTGCAGATATTAGTTTCATTTATCTCATAAAAGGGAAAAAAACCCCTATCAAATCACCCTCTGTACCCTCTTGTGATAGAGTCATATCCAATGATCCCATTAGCTTTTAAATCTCTGATACATAGTTTTTAAAATTGTATTTTTAAATGGTCTAATCACTTTTTAAAAGGAAGAAATAATCGATTTTGCTAATTGCTTTTCTGCTGCTTCTACAATCATATATTTCTGTATTTTAAAATTAAGTTATTGTGTAAAAGACCTGCAAGAGACAAAAAAAAAAAAAAAAAAACTTTTCAGAAGCTGCTGTCAAATTCACAAAGGAATCTTGAAAAATAGAAGGAAATGTTATTTTTCTGTTTTTAATTATAATTGTTAAAAATTGCTTCTGGTAATAAAGAGTTTTATTGTAAACTGTAGAACCTGGTGGACATTTAAAAAAACACCACCTGCAGCTTATGTTAGTATCTTCTGCAGGTAGAGGAAAGGACATGTCTTTGTTCTTGAAAATGAACTGTTTGAAAACCAGCCGCTCCAATGTGGGTGAATCAGAGTTAACCTGGCTCCTGCTGTAGGCCACACGTGCAAACATTGTATACGTGCCTAGTCCTAGCAGATGGCCTGCACACGCAGCTTTGTTTGTTTGGAGCTTCATCTAAGAGCAGCATGTGTTTTTCTTTAATTACTCAGAGCTAGAGAGGTTGACTTCAAAATCATGTAATTCATACGGTATTGTGTAGTACATGTAATAGAACACGTGATTCTGTTGTATCGCACCCCCTCTTGATGCTTGAGTGCCTCAGCCACACCAGAACACTGGAGAAAATCCAGAGGCTGAAATGGGATGCAGCTTAAGAACATAGTAGTTTTTCCCCCTCTTAGGGAAACATTCTATGGGAAAGTTAATCCAGCTGTTACTTGAAGTATTGAAGAATTGGCAGAAACCTTGACCACCTACAAAACAAAATACTTATTTCAGGCATTTTTAAGATGAAAAACTTGGAGTCAAATATATTTAACAACATACCCTCCCTGGATGACTTGCAAAAAAAAATTTGATAAGGTATTATGTATGCCAGTAAATGTCAAAAAGCCCTAAATGAATTATTAGAATTCCTTCATTAAGTGATGTGATTAGCTGGTACATAATTTGCATTGCACGCAGACTCTTTTTTTGGTCATGAAATGCTTGAACAGCTATATTCCAAAGCTTTTCATATTAATGAAGAATAAAATACACAACATGGAAGATTTAGTTGACCCTGTTCTCAGCTCCATCATCT
The DNA here is from genome assembly GCF_000699245.1 of Pterocles gutturalis. Lineage (NCBI taxonomy): Eukaryota > Metazoa > Chordata > Aves > Pterocliformes > Pteroclidae > Pterocles > Pterocles gutturalis. Next base: position 13,220 of record NW_010119719.1, on the reverse strand, counting down.
TGCTACAAGACAAAGAGGTTTGCATGTCGTGCAGCTTTTTTTCTGTGGAAACACAGGGGTCGGTTTCCAGCAGGCGAATTTGCATTCCTGGTGATGCACATGCATGTGTCCCAGCGAGGGGCTCTGCTGCCCTACTAGCCAGGCTTTTACCCATCTTTCTTTAATCAATCAGGTGGGCAGGGTAGTTGCAAAATAAAAATGTTGAAGGGACATCTGTTTTTGGGAACTCTGGGAGGAGGCCCATTCGCCAGTAGAATTTTAGAGGATCACCGAGATGCATCTACTCTCCTGTTTTCTTCATCCATTATGGAGAAGATTAAAAGTTTCCCAGAAATACTTGTTCCAGTCATAACTTCACCATAGCATCCTTTTCTGCATACACCTATCAATGAGTATGCCTCTCTTGGATAGGTGATGTGAAAATTAGAAGTAACCACCCCAAGAGCTGGTGTAGAAATGAGAAAATCAAACAGTTACTCAGAAATCAGGCAGTCTGAGAGGAAAAGGTTAATGACAAGCCCCCGCTCTACCCTGATTTGGTTAAAAGAATCTTTCTGTGCCCATTACTAAACATTTGGTAGTCTTTTAAAAAAGAGTCTATTTCTTTTTCACAAATGACAAGATGTGCTCTTTCTGCCAGACTTGTTTATTTCTGCTACCGTGTCTTTTATCTATATGCCCTGATCTTTAATCTTGTTATTCTGTTCCTCAGCTTGGTCGCTTTTCCTCATTTCCCCACTTACAGCACTAGGAAATACCATCATCAGAGATAAGAGGGACTCTCTTGATTGTTGCTATAAACACCTGATGAACTATTTTGTGCTAGATGAAATAGTTACTGCCCTCAGCCATCTTCAGCGGGCTGTTTTAACTCTTTATTGGTAATGGCATGTAGTAACCTCTGGGGAAAAGAGGTAAAAGGAACAGGTCGGAAGAAGCAGCTGGGAATACCAGCCACCATTCCAAAATCTGCCACGGAGTGGACATACTGACATTTTTTCCTCTTTGTCTGACTGAGCATATGAGGTTTTTCAGTCAATCCTGTGATCTGACCTGATCAGCTCCACAATTATAAGAGAAGTTTAAAACAAAGATGAAAAAGATCCCTTTTCAAGATTTCAGAGAAAGGGATGTTTTAACAGTGGAATTAATGGTCTCTAAGACAGGTTCTATCTGCAGGTCAAGGAAGTCCACAGACTCCTTAGTTTTCAAGGGCGAGCCTTGCTGTAAATGTGTTGTCTGTATGGGATTCATTAAGGTACAATTATTCATAATGTTTGGTTTTGTCCTTTGCTTCTTAAATAGGAACTCGAGAATCTAAAGCGTGCACAAAAGCAGGCCGCAGCCAGTCAGAGCACCACACAGGTTCGCTTAAACAGGGCCCTGGAAGAAGCAGAAAAGTATAAACTGGAGCTGAATAAACTGAAGCAAAGTAACAAGGTACGGGTGTCTTAGGAAAGCAAGTTCCAACCTGTAATCACTCAGTAATGCTGGAATGAGACAAAAGGCTTGATCAGCTTTGGAAGCATTGTGTATCTTGCAGATAGTCCCAAAATTAACTTCGAGCAAGTCACCAAAGAGCTTGGTAAGTTATCTTGGATGACACTACTACAACCTATGCAGGAGGAAGAAGTGTACAGAATAAAAAGAGAAAAGTATATGTACAATCCTAATACATCCACTGGCAACCCATAGCTTCTATCACTGAGATTTTATTTTCTTAAGTTTTGGTGTGGGAATATTTTGATTAATCCTGTTTGTTTTCAGAAGTGTCCTGTGTGGCTGCTGTTTGTCATTTTGGTATGTGATGCCGAGTTTCATTGGTTGAAGCATCACTTTCATAAATAATACATTTCTCCTTTTTCTTCCCATGGTAGGATGCAGCTAACCAAGAACTCAAAACAATTGAAGAATTAAAAACTGAAAACAAGAAACTGCAGAAACAAAAAGGAGAGCTAATGGCAGGTTTTAAAAAGCAGTTAAAGTTAATTGATATTTTAAAGAGACAGAAGGTAAGGGCCAGAGTACTGTTTTAGGTCAGTTAACAACCTCTAGCAAAATGTGTCTGTTGCCAAGTGAGGGAATCGTGTAAACTAGAGCCCTCAGACTGGGAAGTTTCAGTGCATGGGAGGAGCGGCCTCACTTGTATTAGTGCATATTGCTAACGCTTTGCTGCTTCTTTTGAACTGACTGCTTTCCTAACTTGGGACATAGCCTGTCATGGTGAAGGGTTACTGCTGACAAGCTTTAGAACTGAGAGTATCAATTTGTTCAAGAACAAATGCTGTTCAGGTAATAACAGCAACACTCTTTGCTGCTGTGTCTGTAGAGTCCATTTTAGCATGGGAGATTTTTTTTTACCCATTTTACCCCCAGCATATTACTTATCGTATCAGCAGCTGTAACAGCATGCCTGCTCAGGAGTGAGCCATTACATTTCAGACCTAGGTTCTTCCTGGGTTCTCAGTGTGTCCTTCTCTATTAACATGGTTTCTTTTTATGTATACGCTGGGTTCTGTACATGTACAATTCTGCCCAGGTGCACATCTCCTTGTGCGTCAAAGAAAAAAGAAGAGAAAAAAAGAGAGGCTACTTATCCTGGCTGTGAATTTACGAGATAGAAGGAGGGGAGTTACCTGCGTCCTTTTGTAATTCCTGGGATATCACGCATACTTTGAATCATACACAGAGTAGCACATCTGTGTGGCTGCATGGGTGTTCATGTATGCACTGCTCTTGCAGGTGACTTGTTGAGCAGAAGCACCTTAGAAGGGCCAGCCTCTGACAGAAGAGAACATTTGATTTCCCTTTGAGTTCTGCGGTGATCACCAGACATTTTGTAAACACTCTTGAGGCTGTTGAGCCCCCAGAGAGGAAGCATAGTTCTGTATGAAGTGGCAACTTAATGTACCAAAATACACATACTGATCCCAAGAATTGGGAATTGTAGTATGGAAACACACCCTTGAATGTGGAACACCACTCCAACAGAGGAGGACAGGTAGCTGGAGTAAGAGGAACTGGGATGCTCATGCATTTCCAGTGGATGAGAATTTTTCTGGCAGTAACAGGCTGCAGAGGAGATCCTGGGGATTCATCTAACAGAAAGAGCGCTAGCTTAGCCTTTGGCTGGCCTTTCTAGCTCATCCAGGTTTATTTCGAGAATGAAAAAAAAATACAGCATTCACTCAAAATGTACTCTATGCATGAGGTGGCTCACTGTCCTCTGGAACATGAAGTCACTGCAGTGGGAGGCACAGAGCAGTTATTTCTGTTTGACTGTCAACCAAAAACATTGTCTCAGATAAACTTCACTAAATATATTTCAGAAAAACTATGAATACTGTATCAGAACTGCAGATAGTAGAGGAACCCACTTACCTTTTCTTACAAAAAATGTTATTTACTCACAGAGGAAGGATGCTGTTGGTTCTCCTTTCAGAACAGACTATGACTCAAAGAACCTGAAAGAGAATGGTGCTGCCTCTGCCTTGTTTAACTTCTGGCAGAAGGCACGGGGGACAGGCAGCTAAAGCTCACCTGTGCTTAATACGCATCATCCCCTGAAGAACGTCAAGTCTGCTTCACACAAGCCTTCTACTGAATGAATGAAGGAGGAAAACTGCTGCAGGATCAGTTGCAGCTGGCAGCAAGTAGTTGCTGGTGTTCCAGCTGAACTCTTCAGACCCTTCTCTGCTTGTCTTGAGAGAGAATTTAATAGACAATCTTAGTTCTAAAAGGGATTAAGGACGTTAGTCTGAGCTTTACAGAGCCAGAGGGTATCCAGCTGCCTGAGGGAACTGCAATACGCTTGTTGTTGGTGTTTTGAATGGACAGTATGTCTATATAAAAAAACCCCACACAACAGACTCCTTGTAGACATGAATTGTTTCCTGTTCTTCAAAACCATCCCATTTCATTACAATTTGCAGTAAACACTATTTAGCTGGGCCACTTTCCTTTCCACTTTGAATTATGATAGGTAAAGAGATAATCCTGTGGTGTGGGGATGAGGACATGTGGCACAGCTGGGACCTCTGCTGTGACATCAGCTGGAACCCAGGGAGCTTTCAGGGCTCTCCAGCTGCTGCATCTTTTGGACGGGCAGTTCTGTGCACTGACCATTTGTTTTCTCACCAAACCTGATGACCCCGATGACATTTTTTCCAAGCAATTGCATTATTTGAGCAGAAAATATCCTGGTTATAAGTTTAAAAGTTGCTTGCTCCTGTCAGTGTTCCATTTAAATAATGTGCTGTATCCTCTGTGGTGGAAGTACAAATTCAGACTTCTGTGTGATTTTTAAACATATACATCTGTGCACATTAAGGAAATAAGAAAAGCTATTGGTCCTGTTTTACTAGAGCTGAAGTTGCAATGTTTAGTGTAAAATTTATCACATTATCCCTACACTATAATTTTTGTCAGAAAAATATGAATGGCAGCTTCAGCTTAAACAGGTGAACATCCATCAAAACCATAGTACAAAAAAATAGACTGACACGTTGCAGCCTCTCCAGCTATCCCAGTTATATAGGATTTTGTATTGGTCTTTCACACTATTTTACCTTCCGCTCCTAATCTTCTTTTTTTTTTTTTTTTTTTTTTAAGATGCACATTGAAGCTGCTAAGATGCTTTCTTTTACTGAAGAAGAATTCATGAAAGCTCTAGACTGGGGAAATTATTGATTCAATTAAAGAAACAACTTCTTTTTGAAATACAAGTCAGCTGGTACATTCTTTTGGCACTGTATATGAATGCTTGTTGATAATAATAACTGTATATCCCAGTTAAATTATTTTGTTGATTTTGTTTATGTTTCAATCACTTAACTTTTATAAGCCTGATAGCTTGTGTTGCAATATCAGATGAAATACAAATTTCTACTGAAGTTTCAGGCCAAACTGTCCGTTCTGTAATGAGCAGAGAAGAACAGACAGTGTAAGGAATATTCCGGTGAGTGAACTTTGTTATCAGTTTGCTCTGGTTTAGCATTTTAAACTATACCTTATCTAAGGTACTATTCAGTCCAAAGAAGTCAGAGTTTACTCAGAAAATTCCTTGTTGCAACAGAAATAAATTAACCAGTGATCCAGGTGAGAAGAAAATGTCATGTCCTTTTTAAAACGTGGTTGGAAAATTGCCTTACCTCTCCTCTGTAACAGATCTCCCCTCAAAGCTGGTTGGTCTGGCATCTAATTTAAGCACCATCAGCTCTTTCATAGAAATGATCAGAACTTGTTTCAGCTGTTACATCTTCCACCCTGGCTCACAGCAACACACCTGGATAGCGGGTCTCATGGAAGCCTCCCATTGTCTGGTACAGTTGTATTGTATGAAATTGCTGCTTGATTTAGTCAAGGTGATTGAAGTTGAGCATAGATGAGCTGAGTGTATCATGTGTACATTAACGAACAGGAACAAAAAAGCTTGTGCTGTTTGTGTGAACCTCTGTCAAACCTCAGCTATTTCAACGGATTCCTGACCCAAAGTAATTGAGTAGGAACATGGCACAGAAACAGTAAGTTTATGCATTGAAAGAAAGGTATAAACGGTGATTCTGACCTCAAGCTGGAAAAATGTCTCTGTTCAGGTCCTACTAGCCAAGTAACACGAACTAACAGTGAAACAAGTAACTCAGACCTACCCCTTGGAGGTGAGACAAACTACATTTAGATTAGTATTTTAATAGTGTAATGCCAGTGCAGATAAATCTTTAAATTAGAACCTGAAGCAGTGCATCAAGAGAATCTTATAGTCCATAAGAAATGCACACGTGAATTTACACTAGCATAGCTTTCTCTACTGTTGCTGGAGGAAACATTTTTAAGATTGCTGCATCACTAACCGAGCACAATTGAGAACTCTGTAACAGTTTATTGATGAGAAATGCAAGTACAGCATACACTGAAATAAAACTATCTGCTCATCAGTTTAGAACTCCAGTCTTAAAATGGAGACTTGCTACGATATTAAAAAGGAGTTCCTCACTGTTAACAGCAGATGTAAATTTTCATTAGAAATGAGATGACACCTAGTGGCAAACCAGGAGATGAGACGGGGGAAATTTCATCTCTCTTCTCAGAATGCATTACCTCTCCTCTTCTGATAAGCCAGTCTGAATTCCTCTCCAAGCATGTTAATGTCATCTTCATCTTTGAGTACTCCCTGCAATCAGGGGAAAGAAACACACGTCCAAAGGTTAAAGAGAGTATTATGGATCTCTGAAACTTTCCATGGGAGTGAGTGTACTAGCTTGTATCCGTGGTACCGGTGTTACCTTTAACACAAGCCCCCCTTAAAAACCGTCACAGAACTTCAAATTGGTGTGCTTGGTGCCAACCTAGAGCCACCTCTTCTGTTCTTCACAAAAATGATGATGAGAACCCAGTAAAGACTCCAATGTGAGCACCATACAAAAGATACAATTTCTCTGCATTCTCATTCTAAAGAAAGTGATACTCATCAGCTGAGCACGGGCGCAGGTTTAGTAGAATGAACCAACTGTATTGCACTGGCTGGGGCGGGGCTCTACCTCCACCTTTAGTTGTGTTGAAATGAAAAAGAAATTATTTTGGAAATCAACCAATACTGAACGGCTTAATCAGAAACTGTTTTGGGGAAGGGAAGCAGGAGGACCCAGAAATCTAAATCTCTAATTCTAAATTAAGTTTAGGGCTAAACATGTGTATGACCCACAGAACATACCGTGCAATGTTTAAGAAAAAAAAAATTGCATTTATATTGGAGACTTTAGAACTGGGTAGCACTTTGCTATTTAACTGTTCTGAGGGAAGTAACATGGCCTATGACCACGATTCAGACACAGCGCTGAAGCAGAGAGCAGAACGTAGAACATCAATACCATGGACCAGGTGTGAGCCTTGGACACTCTGAAATAGCCAAGACTTCCTACAACAGTAAATTCAAACCAGAAAATTATATAAAAATATTGCCAATTGGAGTTATCCTTGAATTAAATCTACATCAGAAAATAACTCCAAAATTTACAAATTCATGCACCAAATTAGCATATTAATATTTGAATAAAAATTACACTGTGCTATATTTACAATGTCTTCCGGTATTGCAGAAAAGAATTTCTTTAAATAGTTGGATAATTCCCTCCCTGCTGTAAGTGCATTTTTACATCCCTAAAGCTGCCCTCCATTCATCTGTGTACCATGAGGCAGTCTTTCTGATTATGAAGTATAATACAAAATAAATTGTAGTTTACTCCTATTACAATAATTGCTTCCATCTTTTTAACTTTTAAAAACACCAGGATGAGCAGAGTGCTTGGAAATGCTTCTGTAAGCACTGCAGCTTATTGCGCTGCAGCAGAGACAAGGCCTTGTTTCCACGGTAACAGAAGACTCTGGAGACAGCCAAAGCCGTAAGAAATTGCTCCCAAACCCCAACTGAGAAATTTTCTAGCTAGAAAAGCCCTTACACTCCATATCCCAAAACCGGGACCTGCAAAGTGCTGCGGAAGCTTTCAGCAAGTTCTGTACAAGGCACCAACATCACAGTAGAGCCCAAAGCCACCCATGTGAGAATATTTTTGTAAATTGCTTCCCAACTCAAAAAAAAAGAAGAAAGGAAAAGGTGAGCACAGGAGAGCTGACACAATAAGAACACACGCTGACGCCAGGAATTTACAGTTCTGTAACTTCACCTTAAACTGTCCAAGAGAAAACGGACTGACAGGACAAACATTGAAAGCATTTAAAATACAATTCACTTACTCGAGGAAGATAACCCAGTAATTTAGACGCGTGCTCTTTCAGGAGTTTCTGTCTCTCTTCTTCAACAATTGAACGGATGTTTTCTTGTCTTCTCTGCTCTAACTCTCTTTCTTCAAGTTCACGCTTCTACAACAAACAAGCAAGTTTTCCTCACTGTTCAGTTGCAGCTCTGTGAACATCTGTTTCCACCAATATCCCCCATAGTATAAAGAGAACATTTTCTTAGTGGAGTAAATTCTGAACTTCCACTTATTAACTCCTGGTCACAGGAAATCAATTTGAAAAGGATGGAAAAGCGTATGGAAAAAAGCACAAAGCACTGTTTAAACAATACATGTTTGGTAACTAGAAAAAAAAAATCTCAGACAAAAGAGAAAACGGAACGGTGAGACATGGGGCTTGTCTGCTGTGTGTTTAATCTCACACCAGTCAGGTAGTGAACCAAAGTTCCGGTTCCTTCCTGGCTCTCAGACAAGTGAGGCTGTTCCTGCCCTGCTGTTCTAGCCCAGGAAAAGCAGAAACAGGCACATGCGCTCGTGCTGATGACTAGAAATTGCAATTCACATTGCCCATGTGATTCACACCCTATAAACAGGTCTGGAAACTGCAGTACAGGATTCCGTGACTTGTTTTCTGTTTACACCTTCTCTTCCTCAGATTCTAGAGACTTAATCTAAAACTAAGGCTGGGGCTTCCCCTTCCCGCACATCGTCAGAGCTGCCCACCAGGGACACAGAACAGGTCGGCAGTTGTGCTGCTGAGCCCGCGCCTCCTCTGAAGGTATTTGCAGAGCATGTCCCATGGCCGGTGCGCAGGGCTCTCGGGGTCTTGCTGACTCTAACCTCGAGCTACAAAAGAAGTTCGCTCTGAGAAGACTTTTTTCTCATCAGCAAACCAAAACAAGGGCCTGCTGCCCCCCCAGCACATTTCTCTGCAATTCCCGTCACCTTTCCCTAGTAACAATAGTCTCGTGACTTAGGATAGCAGAAGTATTCTCGTATGGAAGCCCTTTGGCTGTGTGAAAACTCTTACTTTATCTGCAACAAACTGTTTGCGACGGTCTTCGATAAGTTTTTCCACAGCCCTTCTGTGTTCAAGCTGTTTCATTCTTCGTTTCTGAGCATTCAGCTGTTCAATGCGATCGTCCTCTGCAAACTTGGCCAACATCTGTTGCCTGAAAGCTTCCTCCTCTTCTTGCATAGCTTGTCGCACTATCTTCTTTAAAGCCAACTGCTCTTCGTATGTTTGCCTTAAGTCCAGGCGCTGCCTTGTTCTCTTTTCGATTTCTGCCTATGAAGGAAATGCAAGAAAACGCTGTTATTACTGAACAAGCTTTGGAAAATTTTGATCACCATCTGCCATCCTACCTGATTTATCTTGGAATGAATTTCCTGTAGCTATTACATTCTGGTATAAACACCTGGAGCAAACACTCCCCATCTGACAGCGCTCTCCAGTATTCACTGGTTTGGCAAATGTCTCAAGATTCTCAAAATTAAGTCCAAAACAAAAGGAGATTATTTTTTTCCCACTAGAATGAAGTGAATCAACAAGACAGTCGACCTGAACAGCTCTCTAAAAATCCCAGTATTAGGTATCTCAGCCTGTGTTACATTTTGGTTGTCGCCCATAGCAAGGTAAGACAGAGCGTGGGCAGGCACACGAGAAAAAGCAAATGGATATGCAACAAGCAAGCAGTTAGTTAACCTCCTTAACTTAACCCTGAACCTGAAAGGCACTGGTATTCTCCTTCATGAGATAAACAAATACATAAAGGGGACAGTAAGGGTACTCAAAACCTTTAGTTGTCTTCCTGCTTGGAATTAAAACAAATATATTAAGGACAGCAAAGGAAACTTAAAGGGCAGAATTTTCCTTTCAAAAACCAAGTTAATAGACAAACTGCTTGTCTGACTAAAAATGTTATGAAATAGTGTTGGAAATAGAGACTTTGTGCCAGAACAGAATTGAAACAATTCAAATTTGTTTCATACACCTAAAACCATGCCAGAATTCAGCTTTTTGCTTCAAGACAGCTCACAGACCAAAATGGGCGCAAGGAGTCCCTCAAAAACATCCCGAAGTCACAAATAACACCGCAGGCTCAGCAAATCCAAAGTGTGAGAAAACCGCAACCCAACCCAGAGCAGTCCCTGAACAACCCTGCCAGCACTGTTAGGGGAGAACAATGTGGAAATGGAAGTTATTGACCTCTGAGGAGCATCCTCAGGTGCAGAAGGAAGTGCATATGGGATATACTCTCACTAAATGTTCTTTAAGCGTCACAGCTCCAGTGACAATGTCCAAAGACCGAAGGCGCCCTGCTCCATCACTCAGACATCAGGAAAAGAGGAAGACTACGTAAAGTGCTGCCCCTGCATTCATGTTATTACTTACATTCTAGTGATTCAAAACTGTTTCATCTTCTCTTTAAATTTTCATATCTGCTCTGTTTCAATTAGATTAGTTTACCCATAGCTACAAATTCTATGTTTTCATGTATATACACTACTATTTTTATTTTATAAAAGCTTCACCCAGACCAGCTCCGTTAACTTGAACGTGCTTCAGGAATTGTGGCAAAGTTGCGATGCTCCCCTTCCCTTGCACTTTCCCTTTACAGTTTACACACAGGTACATGTAACATACCTACAACACATGAAAAAACTGGTATCTGACAAGTATCAAGATATCCATATATGTGTCTGCAGGAGAAGTTCAGGGAAAATGAAATATTCCCCCCATAAGACATGAGTGCTACTTCAATAACCTGCTGCCACTTACCATCTCCTTCTTCCTTTCTGTCTCCGCTTGTTCCTCCAGATACAGCTCGTGTCGTATTTGTTCCAGTTCTTCACGCTTCTGTTGTTCTCTTTCCAGATTTTGGGCAATCTGTTACAAGAAGGAAGGATCTTTAAATGAAAGACGAGAACGTACAGTAATTTTTTCTACGATTTCCATTTTCGATACCATGCTTTGAAGTCTTTCTTTTTTCTCCTCAGCGGCTCGAACTTTAGCCATCCAATCTTCTTCTCTTTGTCGCTGAATGTTGGCAAACTCCATAATCTTCCTATTTTCTTCTTCAATCTCTTCCTGTTTCCTTCTCCTCCAGATAGCTTGTTCTTTTTTAAATTCTTCAATGTATGTATGAGTTGCTCTCATTTTCTCTAACTTCAGCTGTTTTTCCCTGTAGAAGGAAAAAAATTGTTAAATATGTATTTAACATACTGCAAAGTAACATTAAACAGACCATCATTAACAATATATTCCAGGGGCTAAGATTTAAAGGACTCTCCTTACCCTTTCAGCTAGAAACAGGTGTCTAAAGTGAACATCCTTATTAATGAATTGCCCCCAGAAGGGAATTTCACCTCTAACACCTTTCTTCAGGAGGACAGACTGTACACACAGGTACTCGCTACTGCTCCATTTTATAGATGGTCCATCGAAACAGAACGAAGAGAAGGAAGCCCAATAGCACCAGAATCTCCCACATTTTTTATTAATTTAGACTAAAAATCTTACCCGCCGCAGCACTTCCACCCTGCCCTCAGAAAACTCCTTTCCTACCGCTGCCCCTACAACAGTCACACAGCACGTCTCACGAAGAGGCAGAGATCTGTGAAACGCCGTCATTCCCAGCATGATGGGCCCAGTGGAAGCACTCCTTGAAGTAAGCTGGATTTTGTATTTGGGGAACAAGGACACAAGATCGACTGGAATGACGGGAACATTCTGATGTTTAAACAGTAAAATCCATGCCAGCCAGTCTCTTGTTAGTAAAATGTGACAAAGGAAAACTAAAATGGGTCTTAATCTAAGAAATAAATGTGCACAAATTAGTTTTCTATACACAATTATATCTGTTACTTTGTTTTAAATTAATAAATAAAAAAGTAACTAACACTTGATCTTCCTCGTAGATCTTTCTTACAATTTCATCAATCATAAGTTTCTCTCTTAGAAACTCCTCATAAGCATCCTGCTTCTTCCTCTCTTGTTCCTCGACCTGTTTCTCCAGTTCTTGCTGATACATTATTTTCTCCTTGTTTCGCTTCAGTTCTGCAGCACTTTCTTCTTTTATTACCCTCTCGTACTCTTCCTTCATCTTTTGGGCTATTTCAGCCTCATGTTTCTATAGGAGGAAAAAAGCAAAGATTCTTTTTTACTCCCAGTAATACAACTTGTAGTGAAAAAATACACTGTATAAAAAGGAATTACACCACGTTACCAAAATGGAACGTGTTCTACCCCAGCCTATAAATAAAGTGCCTTAATGTGCTTAATAGCTTCATTCAGAGAGTAGAACCCTTTTGAAGGGAACCCTCAGTATCTAAACAACTTGAGCAGAACAAACAGTACTTAAAGGAAGCTTCGTATTGAATGAAGGCACAGTAGAGCATCCAGCACGAGTGAAACTAGCTCACATCGGCATAACAGCTGGAACGGGGTTTAACCACGCAGAACGCCCCCAATGAATGCGCTGTCCTTACAGCAATTCGCATAAACCCGATTTGGTATAAAACATTAATGTGGTCAGGATTATCTGCCTGATCATCAGCATTATTCTACACATAAATAAGAGTTCACAATTCTTTCTGAAGTTACTGAGATACACGTTCAATAAAAGTAACAACGTTTTCAACAGTCTCCTTCTGAGGGAGGGTTGCACCACAATAAGTACTTACTGTACAAAGTGTATCATAGTTTTAACTTGGACAAATATGACACAACCAGTAAAATAAAACCTATATCCATTCATACAGCTTAATTCACTACTACGTTGATTGCAATAGCAAAGTAAACCTTTTTCTCATGGCTGGTTATTACCAGCTAATTAGTCCTTCATAACACAAACCATATTTTCAGCAAACTCCGAATGCCTAAACCTAGTCACACTGTAAATGAAAAGGCCAGCTCTCAGGAAGAATCTTCAGCACAATCCGTACAAGGAGGGACAGCACTCAGGTGCCGGGAGGTGCTAGGAAGGTAATTACCATTTTCTCATACTGTATCGCTTCTTTCTCAGCGACCTGCGCCGCTCGCTCTTTATTCACATAAGCAGATTTTAGCTTTTTTTCTAACTCTCGAAGTTCAAGACTGGAGAAGGAAAAAGAAAAAATAAAAAAAAGTTTTATAGTACTACAAGGAGGTGAGTACTTACAGGAAAAACCTAATCTCAGAGGAAAAATACTGCTCTGGTAAAAGAGCAAAAAAATAAAACCTGTTTAAAACCAAGACCTATCTATATTTGTACAGAGGCTATCCATAGTTCTGCACACTTCACACCTAGCTACACACACGTGTATACACATACATACACCTGTACCCTTACAGATACAGGGATCTATACAGAGCATAAAAATTTAGCGGCTCAAAGAGGGTTTTACTAACAAAATGTGCTTAGAGGTAATTTTTTATCATATCTTGGTCTTAAAGAAGTTTTCCTTTCCTTTCTGGTTGGGCGGCAG
>NW_010119718.1:0-829 GCF_000699245.1 Pterocles gutturalis | reverse complement strand
TGATGGGGCATGATATGGCGTGACAGGGCATGACATGGCGTGACATGGCATGATGGGGCATGATATGGCGTGACAGGGCGTGACATGGCGTGACGGGGCGTGACAGGGCATGAGATGGCGTGACATGGCATGGTGGGGCATGATATGGCGTGATGGGGCATGACATGGCATGATGGGGCGTGACAGGGTGTGACGGGGCGTGACATGGCATGGCAAGGCATGACAGGGTGTGGCAAGGCGTGATGGGGCATGACGGGGTGTGGCAAGGCACGTTGGGGCGTGACAGGCTATATTGTGACATGACAAGGCATGTTGGGGCATGTCATGACATGACAGGGCGTGATGGGGCGTGACAAGGCATAACGGGGCATGTCATGGCATGACAAGGCACGTTGGGCCATGACAGGCTATATCGTGACATGAGAAGGCGTGACGGGGCGTGGCAAGGTGTGACAGGGCGTGACATGGCATGACGGGGCGTGACAAGGCGTGATGGGGACAAGGCGTGATGGGGCATGTCAGGGCATGACAAGGCACGTTGGGCCGTGACAGGCTATATTGTGACATGACAAGGCATGTTGGGGCATGTCATGGCATGACAAGGCACGTTGGGCCGTGACAGGCTATATCGTGACATGAGAAGGCGTGTCAGGCCATGTCACGACATGACAAGGCATGTCGGGGCGTGTCACCACGGATCGGGGCGTGTCGGGCTGTGACGGGGCGTGTCAGGGCATGTCACCCCCCTCCCATGTGTGTCCCCCCCCACGTCAACATGGGGAGAGCAGAGCTGGCGACTGTCTCTCTGTCTGTCCGGCGATATGGGGGG
>NW_010119717.1:0-9113 GCF_000699245.1 Pterocles gutturalis | reverse complement strand
GAGCCAAGGGCTAACCCACCACACTCTGACAAGAGACTTATCCCTTCTCCATTCCTTTTTATACTTCTAGTTTTGGAGTTTTTAATTTATACTACAGGAAAAGGAGGTCTACTGAATAGCATAGCAGAAAATAGTCATGACCAAAGCACACTCCAACCAGCAGCATCATGAACAGGAACAGGAACAGGAACATGAAAGGAACAGGTCCTCCCGGAGGGAACGTGGCCTGGCCCCAGTAAAAACTCTATAATACTAGGGGAAAAGTACGGTTGGGGACCTGCTGCTCTGCTGGAGAGGACAATCACCAGGCTGCACTCCGTCACATCTCTGTCTAGCTGGCCACTGTGGAGCGTTTTCAATTTCCTTTTTCTTTGTCTCTGCCTCTCTTTCCCCTGTTTTGTTTTTTGTTTTGTTTTCCATGAAAATAAGTAACCTTTACTTACTATCCAGAGTCAATGTATGCAATGCAGTGGACCCCACATGCAGCCTGTGCCTTGTGTAACAATACTTGGAAGAATTACAACTGTGCCACTACTTTGACTCATTACCTGGTGAACCCTCCTGTCTGCAAACTGCAGGGCAGGTCCTCCCACCACCCAGACCACACCAGAGCATGGCACAACCTCTCTCCAGGCCATACAATATACCTGCACTCCCAAGAACCTGAGGGAGTAAACAGAGGAAGCAGCACATGCCACGCTCAACCTGTAAAGTGCTCCTACATCCCACAGCTCAGGCAGAGGTGAGGCGTTACAGCAGCTGAGGTGTGGTAGCTGTGCTAAACCTTTTTACTGTGTCAGCTGTAACCCAGGCTGCAAACAGTTTCCACTCAGACTGCTTGGACTAAAAGTACCTGTGTTCTCTGTCTTTGCAGCACTGCTGCAAAGTACCTGTGCGCTCTGTCTTTGCTGTCTGCTGACAGCAGTCAGTTTTGTCTTGCAGTATTCAAACATATACATTAGGATTTAAGGAATATTTAATATTTGTTTTGCTTTTCTCTTTGCCAGAATTACTCTGTCATGCTGCATTCACAATGTTATATACCCCTCACTGTCAGCTTTTATGTAGAGGTCTGTCAATGTAGCCTAGACACCTAATAGTTTGGTTCCAGTTCCACAATAGTCTCAAATGTCAGGTCTAAAATCCTAATAAATTCCCCCTACGTAATCAGTACCCTGAGAAAGTAGTTCACAGACCAAAAGCTGATTTCTAAGTAGGTGGAGAGAATCTACCTACATTCGGTTATCCAGTTTAGATGAATAGAATCTCCGACTTGACGTCATTACCAGGCTGTGCCACTACATGAAAGGAACATTTAATTATTCTTAACTAGAATATTAATTAACATGAAAACCAGAAGCATGTGAGAATACTTGAGATTAATTATTAAGAAATTATTAGTTATACACTGAGCTTCGAGTCAGCTTGCTTAACTAATTCTTAGATTGCTAGTTATCTAGTACGAATCAGTGATCTGAACTGCCCTCATACTCCGTAAGGAGATACAAGCACACAGAGAGAATTTTCAGCTGTCTTAAATACCTACTTTAGAATATGATGATAATTTAAGACAATATGTTCTAAATTCTAGAAGCCTAAAATGTAGTTTGATCCACCAGATCTAATAACAACAGAGAATCACCAGGAAATATTGAAATGACCCATATTTAGGCCTTACTTGTAAATTTAAGCTTGCTTCACAATGAAACCTAAGAATCTATTTGATTTTAAATCATACTGGAAACAGTCTGATTTTTGCAATCCATTTTGGAATCCTGGAAATTCTTATGAATAAAATATGAGACTATAATTAAACCCACCTTCAAATTCTCCAGGAAAAGTCTTAAACAAAATGTTAGACTCATGTTGAAAGCTTAATTTCTGGACTTGTCACATTAATTTATTTATTTGTTTCAAGTCTCTTATTCATTTTTTAATGAAGTAAAACCTCATTTAGATGATGCATTTAAGCATCAAGCTTGCTGACATGAATATCAATATTTCCTTCAATACAATTAGTTAAACTACATTAAGTTACATTGAAGTAATGTCAATTTTGTCACATCATTACGGATCATGCTATCAGTGTTGTCAAAGGTTTTCAATCTTGCTTGCTTTTATTAAAAGCTAGAATAGAAGGGAGATTGCATTTTTAAATGCCAATGATCTTCATGTCCCAGTCCTACCATGTATTAACAGTGCGTGAGGTTCTGCTACTGTGTTAAATGAGAGTAAAACAATATCACGCACCTGATCCACACAGTCACATGCTCTACAGCAGCCAAAATATCATGCGGAGATTTTTGTTGTATTTCCTACTACATGACCAAGCTACAGTGCCCGTTTGCAGTGCCCAGTTACATGACAAAACTGAAAAAGGGAGACTAGAACAGATGGGAAGGTTTCAACACCTCCTGGCTTCTGATTGCAAACCTTCTAGAGTATTCTGCTTTAAATTCAATCAGTTCTCATTTGCACTAACCTCATCTTCTGAAATTTTAAGTATGGAAAAGAAAATGCATAGCTGACGGACTGGTGATGTATAACGAATATATACGGAGGCAAAATCAAGAGATATCTAAGTTGCATTCAGCTCCACATATTTTTACCTCATCTCGGGTGTCTTAGGGAATAGGTCCATTAAAGAATTCTTTGTTTTCAACTGAAAGCAGAGATACAACCTTTTTTTTGCAAGAGTAACAAACAAGATAAACACAAATGATGAGAGACACAGAAGATGAAGAATGAAATATTCAAGTGGCAGTTTCTATTGCTCTATACATTGAAACAAAATCTTATTTATATTAAAATTTTAGATTTAAATAATTATTAGAAGGGAATAAGGAGCTCTTCTCCAAATTTAGTCCAATCAAAATGTCCCTGGGAATGGGGAAAGAAACCTACTATGACACTGACAAACTTCCACACAAATTTGGTGAAGATTGCAGGAATAGTTGTCAGAACACCGAGTCTGATATGCATTTGTTCACTTTTACAGATATCCAAAACATCTTTTTTTCTTTTCCACCAAAAGCACATATTGTCACAATGAATTTTTGGAAATCAATAGCTGGACACTTTCACAGTAGCTCTGACATATTCCAATCCTACTAACTCACCCAACTTTCCCAGAGCAGTACCTCTAGGTGAAGTACGCTTAATCACTTTTTTTTTAAGCTTGTGTTACAAAATCTTAAGAAACAGATACACCATTGCACTTTCTTCCCTCCACCATCAGCTAACATAGCTCAGGGAGGTTTTTATTGATACTGTAAAATGGCTGGATTTTGACACAAGGATATAATCCCCATTGAAACTAACAGGACACAGGTTAGTTCAAGGTCAAACAGCTCTTTTAAAGTGTGGATCTACACTGCTGGATTTTGTAAGGTACTATAATTGAATTAAAGACACAGTTTGACATCAGTGTAAATGATGGGAAGAAGAAAAAGAACAGGAGCGAAGACAAGAGAGCTAATAACCAAAAGACATAATAAGACACAGAGAAATTATGAAGAGGAAAGAATCCTGATTTTTATGGCTCTGACTTGTGCATTGCTTACAGTAGCGCAAAGTGACCTGCAAAGCAGTGAAAGCAAGCATCAATTTACTGTGGTCTATCTCGCTGACTTAGAGAAAAAGGACAACAAATATGATTTGGAAATTGTAGTGGACCTCTTGGACTGACTTCTCATTTTTAATTCACTTCATTCTTCTTAAAGAAGAAGAAAGTGTTTGTTTTTACTTGTATTGGGGATTTTAAAAATCAATATTTTTTTAATTTCACTGGAAAGAATGAACTGATCTTCAATCCCAATTGGTCTCATAGAGGAAAAATAGAAGAGCACGTTGCTAATTAGCAGCTATCATAGTACTATATAATACGTTAATTCAACTCATCTCTGCCACTAATTCTTCTGTCTTAAACAGGGATTTCATTAATATTGTGACCTAACTTCTTGAATAATAAGCCTAAAATGAAAGAATATTCCTTTCTAAACTACTCCCCCAAAACCTAAATTAAAATAAAAGTTAATGCAACTGTCCTCTGGGCAGCCATGCTGCCAAGATTTATGCTTTGTGATCATAAAACCTCTCAATAAACTGATTTTTAAGTAGCTAAATTTTAGTCAAGAATTTCTTATTCCACTTAGGAATTGGTTCATAGTGACAGAATTTATTTCCCTTGTGAACTCAGACATTGTGAGAGAGGAAAGGCATTTTAGCTTCTGCTGATCTGGGTTTGAATATTTAAAAACCCAGCATTTACTGAAAACTATTATCCAAGTCATTTAAAATATATAACCTTGACTACTAGAACTTTCTCTGGTTTTCTCTCTAAATAAGAACAATCGGAGAGCTGCTCTGGTCCCAGTAAATCTGTAAATGTTTCTGTCAAAAAATAAAGCTTAGAAAAAAAGTGGAAAAAAAGGAGGAAGAAAGCATGCTTCTTCCATTTTGTATGGTAAAAAAAAAAAAAATGAGCATTCAGGACAGAGACTTTAAATACCCTTTTATTTTCCCAGGAGAAGGAAAGTCTCAATCTTTTCTTATACTATTCATTTCCATATTGTTTCTAAGGCTGAGAAAAATATTTTTCTGAACTATTTTGTTATGGTTTGTTTCCATACAATGGCCTGAGCAAAGATGTAAAAAAACCTTTACATAAACACATTAAAAAAATAAATTAAAAAGCCTTAAATGAAATGTATGGAAAGTTTATGAATAAACTTCTTAGGACTACCAATTTATCACTTTCTTTTCCTGCTCCAAAAACCTCAGAAGAATACCACAATTTACTAGCTGGGGAGTAATTTATTTATCGTTGACAACTAGACCTGAACTAAGAACCAGTACAAATAACAACCCTAACCAGCACTAAATAAAGATTACAGGGAGATTATATCTTCCTTCACTATATCTGAGGGTGACTACTCAGGAAAGCGACCTGTGGTAATGTTTTGCGCTGGGGGAACCTGACAGAGACACCGAGTATAATGAGCTTCCTGATGGTTCTCACACAGCCTTTACTTTCAGACAAGAAATAACTGGCACTCAACTCCTTCAGCACAGGCCTATAGCAGCTGGAAGGAGGCAAATGACTCTTTGGGAAGACAGAAGAAAATGTCAAGAAGGCAGACATAATTAAAGCAAAATGTAGAGCAAACCTATACACAATCAGAGAAAATAAAAGGAATGGCATTCAAATTAAAATTATCTTCTCCTTAATGTTTTTCCTTCCCATCCCATCCCTTCCCTTCCCTTTTTTCTCCATTTACAAGTATCAGCTTTAATTGATACATGGGTTGTGCAGTGCTATGAGCAATCTCTAATTTAAAACACACTTCCTGCATAATAAGGTCAAGCTTTGCTGCACTGATAACTCTGAAGCAAGCTTGGCTGGGAGCCCTCAGTCATGTGTTTTTTCTATTGTGTAACAGGGTATTAGAAAATAAACTCCTGAGAAGGAAAACTGTTGGAATTGTCAGGACTGATACTCTTTACTACCTGTATCCTTGTTTTGCGACATATTCTCTATGTATACAGACTTAGACAAACATGAGTATTTCTTTTACTTATGGATTTTTCGATGTCTACACGCACACCTGTGCACATAGATGTGAAAAATGAAGAAATATGGAGGCACTTTTGCACATTCATGTGAAGATACAGTATGGACATTTTTACAAGTATGAGAGGGAGGGAGAATCCTAATATTCTACTATCCTATCTCACTTTCTCTCCAGGAAAAGTGGCATAGTCTCTTATCATTTCAACCAAAGTATGTGCCTGAATGTGTGCACAAATTTGTCCATGCATGTAAGCATACATATATGTGCACAAACGCATTATGTGCATGGATTTTATTTCTCCTTTTCCTCCACATTGCTGTATTAAAATTTTAATCCTACAGTGCAATACTCGAAAAAAGACCAATTATCTCTTTTATATTCTGACTTATATTCAATTCAACAGTGCGTCATTTAATTTTGCAGCAAGCAATTATAGCATTCTACTGTTCCAGACTCAATTCCAGGCTTTTATATTGAGTGTTGACATACTGCAAGATGGAAATTACAAAGTAATCATTCTTGCAGAATAACAGATATGAAAATCAAGGTTAAAAGATTTGTTGGCTAGGGATTTTACTAAAACAAAATCCTAAATTGTGCAGTAAACATTTTCTTTCTTTGCAAAATTCTGAGAACACTTTTGACAAATTCTAATTTCATCTTTCAGACTCAGAGACATGATTCCAACACATCCTTTCGGGGATCTCCAGAACACATTTTAAAAGAAAAAAATAAACTCTCAAAAATGAAACAAACAAAACCCTAAACCAACCCAAATGGAACTGTGTTCCCCCCCCCCCAAAAAAAAAAAAAAAAAAAAAAAAAAAAAAAAGAGAGAAACACCATCTATACAGAAGACCTAAACCTGTAACACATTTATTTAGAGTTTGACAGAGTACAGGGAGTTACTCTTCACTGCAAGAAGTTTGTACTAAAAAATATCAACTAGTTAAAAACAAAATGTCTTTTAAAAACGTAAATAGCAGGAGCACAGACAGCATAGACAACAGAAGATCTCTGAGACTGCACTTTTAGACAGAGAGTTTTCAGATTCAGAAGAGAATTTCAGGTTAGTTTCTCTGATACTTGCCATTTGTCATAGTTTTGATCCTGGCTGAGAGTCAGATGCTACACAGCCCCTTGCTCACCCTCCCCCTTCCCTGGGATGGGAGAGAGAATTAAAGGAGTACAGGGAAAAGAGACTCATGGGTTGAGATAAGAACAATTTAATAACTAGAGTACAATGATATTGAAAATAATACTAATGATTATAATAATAGTCATATATACAGATATACAAAAGAGTGAGATACAGTGATACTGCTCACCACATGATGCCCGGGGCTCAGCCCATTCCTGGCTAACAATTCCAGAACAGGGAGAGTCCCAAAACCACAATCCCAGAAAAGAGATAAGAGCCTGAGTGTCCAAGAGAGTGAGACAACCCTGAGAGAGGAGTGGCCCAGAGGGAGACAAACCACAGCAAGGGAGAGAACTTCCAGACAGACCCTCATCTGTATACTGGGCATGACCTAAACGATATGGAAAATATCGTTGGCCAATTTGGGTCTCAATCCTAAACCTAAGGTTGAATCCTAGGCTAGTAATCAGGTTTATGCTCCCTCCCAGCTTCTCCTGCACCCGCAGGTACTGGCACATCAGAGAAGCTGAAAAGTCCATGACTGTCCTGGCAGCAACTCTAAACATCAGCGTGTTATCAGCCTTCTGAACACAATAGCCTCACACTATCTACTGTGAAGAGAGTTAACTGTCTCACATGAAACCAGGACACCATTTCTTAACTACTCTGTCTAGAAAATTGAAACACAGTGGAATAAGTTTCGCCTAGCTTTTCCTGTTGGAGCTTTATATAAATAATAATCATTGTGATAGGCACCTAAATCTCAATTTTTCTTACTGCAGTGTTATATCTATTAGACTACTGTTTCTTCCTTGAGATGGAATAAGTTGTAGAAAGTCACTTATGATCTTTTATCTCATTCTTCCCAATACTAATTTTTCATTTTGGTTCAGAACTTTGTTTAGCTCTCACTTTTCTCTCCATCTCACATACTGCTGCTTAATTAAAGCAAACACCCTTAGTTACTCAGCATAAAAGATGGTTCTACAAAATCTGTGACCACTAATCTTAACAGATGCTTCAAAGCCTGTGTTACCAATAAGTCCAAATTGTGACCTTGTCCTCAGGTATTTTAAGCACTTGTGAAACTTTCATAGAAATCTCAGATGAGGAACGAACGTCAAGGATATTCCTTACATTTTAACATCAGATTTGCAAAAAAAATAACTTAGTACTTCAGTCACTTTGTCTTCCTGGGGTGCCCAGTGTGCCTTTAGGAACAGCCCATGAAAGGAACAAAGCCTGAGAAATAGCGTGTGTGTTTGACAAGGGAAAATGTATTTGAGCATTGACACAGCAGGTTCATCCAGATCCAGTCCCTGCATTTGCTGAGAGGGAATGATGAGCCTGCAACCCATGTCTTCACTCATTCATCTCCACAATTAAACCATCTAAAGAGAGTGACATCATTACAATGTGCCTGAAAGTCTCAAAAAAAAAATAAAAAAGAAGAAAAAAAAGAATAGGTGTTGCTGAATGACATCAGGGCTACTCTGTGTCTCCAGTGAATGAACCACTGGACTTCAAAACCAGGGTGAAAGAATGTGTATTGATGTGACTTACTAGTTTAGTTTAAAAGTCCTTTCTCTTTTGGAAAGAGAGAGATGCATACAAGACCAGGCTATAATCATCACTGTCTGTCATGGAGACGATTAAAAGTTCCCTCTACAGGGTGTTAATTTCTTTGTTGTGGACTTAGAAATACCTTTTGTCACATGCAGTTGGTGTATTTGAATCTTCATCAACATCCAAGAAGTCAGGTACCTTTCTGCCTTTCTACAGTTCCTTTTCATGAGATTTCATCTTTATCTATATATGCTTCACAGAATCCATCTTAATTAGCAGTGAACCTCTATCAAATTTCCTTTTTGGCACATATAAAATAAAAATTACCGGTCTAGAACATAAGTCACTTTATTCAATGTAGGTGTTTGTTCAAAGTTAAGAAAAATGAATATTGGCCAAAAGACTGGGATCTATGCTATTTTTTCATTCACCTACATGTACAGAAGCTAGTGATCTTATTTCCCGTGCCAATGACAAAATACTCAGTTCTACTAAGCCCAAGGGATGAGCCTTTCTGAATGTCATAAAAAAGGTAGAAAAGTTCATGGGGTATACTTAATGCCTTGGACTCTGGTGAGAAAGGATCATTTTTAGGCCAAATGGAAACATCAATGACAAGGAAGAGTGTAGCTGTTGATATGACAGTGATTTTCTGCTAAATGTGAGTGTAATGGGTCCTAGGAAGCAGGAAGTATGTTAAAGTAGCTGTGAAAGTGGCCTGATTGATGCCAAAGTCTGTTCAAGTTGCTTTAAAGACATTTCAATTCCCTCTCCTGTCCTTGAGTTCAGTACAGGATTAGAAGAATGTCTTGGTGTCAGGATCACCACCACCA
>NW_010119716.1:26487-26966 GCF_000699245.1 Pterocles gutturalis | reverse complement strand
TGTTGCCCCACACAATGATGTCGTCAATAGATTGTAGATGTTCAGGGGCATCACCTTTCTCCAGTGCAGTCTGGATTAGTCCATGACAAATAGCGGCGCTGTGCTTCCTCCCCTGGGGCAGTCGATTCCAGGTGTACTGGACACCCCTCCATGTGAAAGCAAGCTGTGGCCTGCCCTCAGCTGCCAATGGAGTTGAGAAAAACGCATTGGCAATATCAGTTGTGGCATACCACTTCGCTTCCTTTGACTCTAGCTCATACTGAAGCTCCAGCATGTCTGGTACTGCAGCACTCAGTGGTGGCATCACTTCATTAAGGCCACAGCAAATCCCAAATTCAGTTTCAGCTGCATCCGACTTTTCAGAAGAATATCTAGCCTTAAATGCAAAAACTTAAGGCAATGGAGAATCCACCCCACCTTTAAGTGCATTTTTCAGAAGGGTAATTACCTTATCTACTACTATGTACACGTTATTCCTG
>NW_010119716.1:23834-26456 GCF_000699245.1 Pterocles gutturalis | reverse complement strand
CTGCTGTGGTTTTGGGTTCCGGATACTTGGGCCTTGTTAAGGCTTTGTCTGCTAGCACAACGGTCCCCAGACTCCTCTACCCAAATCTGTAATAAATTAGTTTTCGAGGCTTTTGTCTGTAGCGATTCTAAAAATAATGTCTTATTGGCGCCCAGTTGAATCCGAGGAAAGCGAGGTGATAATCAAATGATGTCACCCTCACGTCTTGTGCTCCATCTCACTGCCTGCCAATACTAGCAACTGTTGCTATGTACCCAGGGGAAGGTGATTCTCCCAGCCTTTTCCTGGGGCTGGAAAGCGCTCCTTTCCAGTGCTTGTCAGGCCTCTGAGAGCTGCTGACGTCTGTCCCAGGCTTTTCATTTTACTCTTACTTGTTGGGATAGCTGTGGAGGAACATGGATCATGTTCTGTAGGATGCTTTGAAGTTTTCCTGTTCCTGAATAAGACCGTTTCTCAAAACTACCACCAGTCGGGAGGACTGATGTGATTTAACCTGTGAAGTGCCTGTATCGCAGTGCTTGGGTTCTGGGGTGGAGACCTCGCTGCAGTGTGTGTGGCGATGCCCAAAAATCTGTGCATCAGGACAACAGCATGACAACCATGACATTTCCCAGCCAGGTTATTTCCTTTTCTCAGCAGCACCCTGCAAACTTGGCTCACGGTGGGACCCTCCTCCCAGCTTGTCGCTGGGTACTTCAAAAACAAAAACAAACAAACAAACAAAACACCAAAAAAAAAACCCAAACCAAAACCAACCATGAACACAGCAGGGCTCGTTGTCATTTGACACACGGGGCTGCAGAAGTTCTTCAATAGTGAACCCTCTCCTGTTGTCAGCAGTAGGTAGCTGATGTAGCAGGTTGCTTTTCTCTCCATTAAGAGTCCGCATGAACTGGGGGATTCAATGATTCAATACCTGGCAGACAGTGTTCAGCACCTTATGGGGACCAGTCGTCAACAAGACTAGAGTTGTGGCTGATTTTTTATCCTGTGATCTCCTAGCACAACATGCTGTTGGGGTGTCCCAGATCTGCTGTTGATAAGACTTTTTATTGACAGTGTGTGCTCATGAAAGGATAGGTGCCCCTCCTGACAAGCATGTGACGACTATTAATACTCACAAGAGTTAGTCTCTGGCACTGTTACAACCTTCCCGCCAGCACTGCTCCTGTGCAAGGCAGAGCCCGGGGTTTGCAGAGACCTCTCCAACACGCCCAGCGTCACACTGACCTCCCTCGCTCTGTGCCTGGGACCAAGCAGACAGGCCTGGCCTTATTCCCCCTGCCTTGTCTGGGTTGTTTGCCTGGAGACACCGAACGCTGTGCCCTCCTCTGGCTCTGCCAGCTGGCCCCTTCCCTGGCAGTGGGGGGAGCTGCAGGTGCGGGGCTCTCCCGTGCCCGCCTGTGTCCCCAAATGACTTCCACCCACCCGGAACTTGGGGTGGAAGCCTGGGAGCCAAACAAGTCAAACATTCATAAAGTCCCGGTTAACGCCAGCACGTCTTGGCAGCCGCTCCCTGCCCTGCCTGCATTTGAAAGGGATTGCTTATAGTTTTTGTCTCCATTTTTCTACCGTTGTTATCTAAACGTGCAAGCGCCGACTTTGTGCTTTTGGGCAGCGCAAGGGATCGCAGCACGCAATCCTGATTTTGTACGGGACTTGGGTTTTTATTTTAAATGTGTACAGTTGCAAACAGCATTGTACCTGGTTCCATCAATGTCCTAACTCTGGGGAGGGAGCAGGGGATAGAGAAGGGGCATGGTGAGAAAGCGCTCTGTGTGTGCTGGCTGGTGTACGACAGCGATGGGATGGGGCTGAAGCACCGAGGTGTTTTACAGTGTTGTAATTTCCAGAGACTCTTTTCCAAGAATGTACACCATCCCAATATATAGCAGCAATGTGTCACTAATTGACATGTAAGCACCCGTAGGTGGTGGAGTAAAGTTGTTAAAGTTATTTTGCCTTTCACTAGGTGAAAAAAACAAAGTTATCTAGGCGGCAAAAAGGAGAGGAGGTAAAAACCGGTGAAGTACCAAACTGTGACTTGTTCAAAGGAGCTTGTGAAAGTATCTTGAGCTCATTTTTCCCAAAAGCCTTTGAAATTCAGAGACTATGGCCTCTTGCCTCTTGGCGCATGGACTGATTCCTTTTCCTCCTCCTGGCAGATTCTGCCTAACAGTTGCCCTTTTTTTCCTCTTTTAAATACCCCTGAATCACAGAGCTTGCTCGTTCTGTTTTTCTTCATTCAGGTCTAAAGCCTTTAAGGACTGTGTCGAAGTAGCGAAGAGGACAGCATGTACTGAATGCTAGAGCCAAGGGGGGAGTTGGGGAGGGGGGGAGGGGGGGAAGGCGGAGGGAAGAGATGACCCTGTCTTCAGGCTTCGGTCCTAATCCTGCAAACTTTTTGTCCTGTGAAGAGTCTTGCAGAGATCAGCCAGACTTCTTGGGAAAAGAAAAAAAAGGGGGGGCGATTACTTGGTATTCGGCATTACACTCGGACTATGCTTAAAATAATAACAATAACATGGCCAGAGTTTGTGATAAGGCATGGATGGGGTGCTTTAAGCCAACTGAAGGGAGAGGCTGCTGAAGACACGTGGGGGATTAATTAAATAGAAATTT
>NW_010119716.1:7647-23815 GCF_000699245.1 Pterocles gutturalis | reverse complement strand
AGGCCAAACTCTGGAACTCAGAGAAACTGGCTCCCTAAAAACAACATATAAACGCAGTGCCACCGGTGTCCAATGTGCACTCCTGGCATCAGGCTCAAGGAGGAAGGGTAGTCCAAGCGCATGTGATCTTTCCAGGAGTTATCTGCCCAGGTGGCCCAGTTCCCTGCGTGCCGTTATCTTGTGCACTTCCATGTTTGGCACCGCTATCAAATTGGGAGGCAGCGTTTCGAACTGCCCTGTAAGCCCATTGCATTTGTGATGACATTGTTGACTCTTGCAATGGGAACTATTAGTTGGGCCCTGGAGCTGCTGAGCAGTTCGCCCGGTGCAGCCCCGAGCCAGGGCCGTTGCTCACAACCGTAGTCCTGTGCAGGCAGGGTGCCACGGGGGCAACAGCTGACGAAGATGGCAGCTGCCGCAGATGCAGGGAAACACAAGTACCCCATCTGCTCCCTCCCGCTGTCTTCCCCCTCTGTTGACAGTATTGCTGTTTGTCCCGCTGAAACCTCATGTGGCTATCACTACCCATCTCCCCGAATGGCCAGAGTATGGTGAAAGGCTGGGCTGCCTCCAGCCTCTTCCTCTTTATTTATGTGTCACAGGAGGAAAAAACCTAGACAGAGATAGGTTGTCCAGGGTCATCCTGCTGTAGTTATGATGACGGCAACAATTCAGAGCTGAAGCATTTGATTTGTTAACCTTATAAAAAGATGCCATTAAATACTGTGTTTAGCTCCTCAGGGGAAGTAGCCTAGTTTCTTTTTCATTTTCCTTTCCTCATCCCTGTTTTAATATTAGTGACTCAGCTGTTACTCTGCTTCAGAAGGGCCGCTGGGGTTATAGCTGTGATTGGACGGCACCAAGAACCCATTTCTGCTGAAAATAATTAATTTGGTGCGTTTTCACCTCGAAAAGAACCTGATACAAAACTACTAGAAGGTTTTCATTAGCTTTTGCAAGCTTTGAAACTTGCCTGTGAACAAAATTGGACATTTCTGTGTGTCTCTTCTTGTTTATCATTGTCAACAAGGCAAAGTCTGGCAAAGACTGGTGCATCTCTAACGCTACCCGTTGAGGGCATTCATGTTCAAGTCCACAGAGCACCTCACATGGTATCCATTTAGATACATGCAAAAAAAAAGCCTGTGTAGGTGAGAATCTCACTTTGCAACAGGGCACATGATCATATCCTACAAACAAAATGAGTTTCCACCAGCTCTGAAAAAGTCTGACTGGAGACAAGTTTGGACTCTTCCATCTCCTTAATTTTTTCATTCCCTACCTTGCTAATCTTAACTAAAAAGTAACCTGTTTCATTTCTATTTTCCTAGATATCCCGTCTCCTCTAAACTTTAATCACAGGAAAAAAAAATAAAAAGAAGAAAGAAAAAAAAAGCATAAAGCTAGTTTGTGTTAGCCTGTTTTATATTTTGCATATCAGCTCATATTATAAAAGTATTAGCAAACTTGTCATAATGTATACTCATAAACATTGCTCAGGGTGCTTGGTAGTGGATTCCCTCCCATTCTCAGAAGGAGGATAGATATCCCCATGAGCATTTGCCAATGCTTCTTTCTTTGTGTCTTCCTCTGTTGAGCTGCAACTTGAAGGTGCTTGTTTCTTGTGTGCCGTTGTTATGAAAATGATGCCTGGTATTCTTGAGCTGTGAATGCTGTGGACAGTGTCATAAAAAATGATGATGTACAAAGGCACCATTATTCTTAGCATTGTCCTTTAAAATTTGCCGTGTGTCTTGAACATGCAGGTGTTCAAAAAGGACTTACTTCAAGCAGTGTAGTTCCACTAACGTAACTCGCCATTTTACCCCTAAAACCAGAATATGGCATGTGTCTGCCCAGCCCACCTGTGGTCTGGGACCAGTTTCTCTGAGAAGCAGAAGTTCATCTGCCTGTCCAGCGCTGTAAGAGAGCACCAATCTGCAGGGACTGTGGGGCTATCTCACAGTACATACATACTGCAACCCCAAGATGCATAGATTTTTATTCAGCAAGTCAATGCTTTTAATTTTCCAGAGCAGAGGATGGTGTCTGTGAAGTGACACCATCTCAAGTTACCGAGAGGTTGCATCAATGCTTGTCCTGAAGGGCAGGTAAGGCAAGGCTGGTTTGTGCTAGCAAATGAAACCAAAGCAAGCCTCTCAATTTTATTTTCTGTAGCATCTTTATTGAATTAAGGCTATTTTGTCTGTCCGTTGAGGCTGTAAACTTTCAGATGGAAGTGTCTTCTACTTGTGCAGTTTGGGAGCTCAACCAGACGGCAACCTACAGTGTTGGCAATTCTTGTCCTAGAACATGGTGATGGCCTTGGTTGTTGGCGCAGTCAAGCTCCTGAAACCCATCACCCTTGTGGCTCTGCAGCTGCTTCTGAAAAATCTCCTAGTCTATGTACTGAGCAATACAGGGGCCCCACCAGGTCCCGAGTGTTGGCTTCAGGAGGGATTACTCATGTGTACAGGTTCAAACCGGAAACATGAAAGGGCTCCCTACTCATCATTCTGCTATTCCGGCTCTGGTGTTGGGGTGGGGTGCTAACAAAGCACTGAGAAGTGCCAAAGCGTTTTGACACAGCCTAGCTTTAGGCTCAACACTTAGCACTTGTGATTGTATCAATGACAGTGATCTTAGTTTCTCAGATTAGGTAAATAGCTTAAAAAAAAAAAAAAGATTCCTTTTATACCTGTGCATTCACCTCTTTCATACCTATGCGTTTACCTGGGTTGTGAGGTTTCTGGGATGGTGCTGCTGCCAGTTGCATGGGAAACAGGAATGTCCTGCTTGCTGTACCAAAGGGCTGATTCATTGGCAGTGTAATAGGTGTCATCTTCCTTTTTCTCAGCTCCTCAGACAATAAATAAACCAATCCAGTAACATGCAAGTCATCGGAGAGGGGTGAGGTTCAATGAAAACA
Source organism: Pterocles gutturalis (assembly GCF_000699245.1). Taxonomy (NCBI): domain Eukaryota; kingdom Metazoa; phylum Chordata; class Aves; order Pterocliformes; family Pteroclidae; genus Pterocles; species Pterocles gutturalis. Next base: position 20,886 of record NW_010119716.1, on the reverse strand, counting down.
GTTTCTAAAAGGGGTGGAGGGAGAGTTTGGTGAGTCCCAGGGGGGCGAGCTCTCTGAAGCCACTGTGCCCCGGGAGGTGCCGGGAACAACTGTCCCAAAGCAGCTGCAGTCCCAAAACCCTCCCTGTGTGGAGCGTGAGGGTCAGGCGCTTGCAGAGAAAAACAGGGAGATGGGCTGGTGGGCTCATTTGCTGGAGGCACCCATTTCCCCCCACTGACTGCCACAGGGGTCAGCTATCGCTAGCTTGGACGTCAGGGTCTGAACTTGCTCCCATGGAAGTCAGATTAAAGAATGGGCTGGGGAAAGACTCATGAAGTAAACCCACCTCGCTACTGTTCACATAAAAACGATGAGGAGGTGGCTGGTTTTGTCATCTGGCATGGCATGAGTTTGGTTTGTGTATACAGAAAACAAGTCTGTATGATTTTTCAAATACATTCCTAAATGCAGTGTTTAAAACATGTTACCCAATGCAGAGGGAAAATGTAGGAAACCGTAAGAAACCGAGAGGCTAGGGAGGACTCGTGTTATTCTCAGGGTGAAAGCAGAATGTGCATCAGAATACATCAGAAGGAAAACTGATCACTTTCTATTTTCACAAGGCATTAATATTTTACAGCTGCCATTACATTTTGAAGAGTGTGCAGGTATTTATTGGTAGTGCTATAGCTACCCAGTCCCAAGTCCTGAAGGAGGAGATACCTGTTTTTCAAGTTGTTCTGTTCACTCAACCCTTGTCTCCTAGTTCACACCCCATCTGCACCGGCACTGCAGTAACTCCGGGAATACCTGGAGTCACAGATGTGTGTTCCCACACCGGCTGCCCTTCCTGTGAGGCTCCGAGTGGTTTTTGCCCCTAAGAGCCAGTGGGTCAGAACTACTGAGAGTCACGCTTCCCCCGGTGCTCGGATCTGTGGAGCAGCAGCAGGACCATTCCCTTTGCCATGTCAGCTGCTGACTAAAGTGCATCATATTTTAAAATGCACTTTTTTCTTTAGTTAGATCATATCTTCTGGTTCAATAATAAACTAATCATGTGCTTAAAATAGCACAGGAGAGGGGTCCTGTTTCAGATTAGTCTACTTAGCAGAAACACCGGGGGCTGTTTTGGAGGTTGCTTAAAGGCTTTCTCACAAGAAGGTCTCGAGTGCCTGTGCTGGCTTCTGAAGGGCTTGCTCAGGCCTGATCAAACTCGGTCAGGTGACAGCATATCAGATCTGTTCCTCTCATCAGTCACATGGCAGCCGTAACTGTCACCAGATTTGCAATTTAATGTGTGCGGCTCAACACTTCCAATTAATCCAGCCCGGGTCTTTAACAATCCATCATTTCAGAGCTAGCACTTTACAGAGCCGCGTGCAAGGCAGCCTTGCACTTTGGTAAGGCAGGAGCCCTAGAAGGCTTTCTTCATGCACGTGGATTTTACTCTTTCTCTGCCACTGTGCAGTGGAAGTTATGGCTGGTTTAGTTGCATTTCACAGGCTTAGGAAGTGTCAAAAAAATCAACATATGACCACAGCAATTCTTCAAAAATAAAGATTTATAAAAGGTGATTCAGCAATGAGAGACTTTTGTGATCTTCCATGGGAAGCTGCTATTTTTGGTGAATTATTATAAGCAGAAGCAGTAGCATCACTCACGTTTATTTATAAAGGCATGAAAGAACGCCCATACGTGTTTCTAAATAGTTGATATATAGTAATGGCCATATGCTGAGAATGAGCGAAAATAGAATTGAGCACTCTGGTTTCCACAATGCTGCATGAGGTTGTGTCGGAATCTTTATATCTAAGAAATGAAAAGCGGAGGGATATATATATATACACACACACACATATATATATATTTGGGGTTTTTTTCCTTCTAGTTCTTCTTTCTAGCAAAACAAACCCAGAGCCTTCAGGGTGAAAGTCAGCCTCGCAGTAAAATTGCATTGTTTTCATTGAGGTCTGACTGGGTTACCACTGAGGTTTGTGAGGACTCTTCCAGTAGCATCAGTGGCTGGTGGATTTGGGCTGTGCTGACAGTGGTAGCTATTTTTATGAGCGTTACTGTACATATAATATTTAGGTTGATTAGTTGTGTGTGCTTGCATTTCTCTTGGGCCTCCGTGGTGCGGAGGAGGAGAAATGCAGCCGTACCCTGCTGAAGGGGCTGCACAAATCCAGGGTGGTCTCATTTCCAGAGTTCACACATTGGAAATTATTTGAATGCTGGGGTTTGGCATTAAGAAAAAATAGAAGAAGAAAGGTGTACCTTCTGGTGACACTACTCCTGAACAGAAATTACAGCTGTTTTGATCCGGCTCTGCAAAGATCCAGCCATGTGTGTGCATTGCAGCTTTTTTGTATACAACTACTTGGGGATAAGTTCAGTAAGGGGCAACATCTTCCCTTCTCTCACTGACCGTGTTCATGTCCTAGTCACACCTGTGCTGAGGTGCCTTGGGATTCTCACAAATTCAGCACCTTGCAAGAGCAATGCCTTAAAGTAAATTCCTACTCTTAATTAAGTTAAATCCTTTGATTGAAATTAATTGTGTTCTTGAATGTTGGGCAGCTGTGATACGAAGCTCATGGAAGGGAGTGAAAAGGGCAGCATCTGACAAGTTGCCTTTAGCAACCTCCCAGTGACAGTGCCTGTCTCCTGATTCCCAAGTACTGTTTTCACATGGAAAAGCATCAGCATAGCAGAGGCAAGCACTTTACTTTTCAGAGGGCTTCCTATAGTAAAGGGCACTGAGGCACATGGCTCCTGATGCTGGAAGGAGTTGCTGGAGAGCCCAACCTTGTTCTTGCTCTGCAGCTGCATTAGTTAAAATACCAGCATTTTGCTAGCTCTCTGCTTCCCATTTCCCAGTACACAGTGGAAAAAAATAAACGGCAACCAGCATGCTCTACTCACAGCAAAACAAATGTTATTTATTAGAGTCCTCCTGTGGTCAGAGGACATCTGACTGTAAAATAACTGGAGATTTTTCTGCTAACTGGAAGCACGATGCTCTGAGACAATTTCCAGGCAGTGTATATTTTCAGCTAAGTTTTATTTACGTCAGCGTAGCAATTTGCAAGATCACTGTTTGCAAAGAGTGAAGCAGCAGTTGTTTTAGCTAGAATTAATTTTTTTTTTTTAGGAAAAAACTTTTGATTAAGCTATGACTCTATGACTCGGTTCCCTTCGCTCCATGCATGGAGATGCTTTTCTTTGCAAAGGGGAGGGCATAAACCTCCTTGGCCGGCACGTTGCTTGCTGCCTGCCCTTGTGGCAAGGAGCAGCTGGGGTGGGGGGAGTGAGGCGTGCGTAGTTAGGGAGGGTTTGTTTTCCCTGCACTAATCACCTTCCTGTCATAATTTGGCACGGCGCAGTGCCCTGTGCGCAGGACAGAGGCAGGTCTGCGTACACTCTCCTATCTGAGCCAGCACATTTTGGAGGATACATCTTCGCTAGACTTAATGTTCTCCTGAGGAGCTTTAATATCCCTGGAGGCTTTCTGCACTTCCTAGGGGTGGGGGATGATGAGTGGAGGTGCAGGCAGAGAGCTAATTAGAGAAGGGGCCTCTTCTAGCCCTTCCCCTACCACCAAGGTCAGAAATACTCCTTTGGAGAGTGGATGAGGAGAGGTATCCACAGAGCCACTCTTCAGATGCTGAGCAGACTTCTTCCCCCTAAACCTCCCTGTTTTCCTTCAGGGGGGCATGTTTGGGTGGTAGAGCTGAGCCCGTGTCATCCCACTTATCCTTTCCAGGGCTGTGAGGGTGGTGGCCTTTGCCAGCTGGGTGCAGAGGGCTGGGGGATGTCCCCTGCGGGACCCCGGTGCCGCCTACTTCTGCTGAGCAGCTGGTGGGATTTGCAGGAGCTGCCTCAGAAACTTGCGGATGATACCAAACATCGAGCATTGAAAACGTTTGGGTGTCAGGAAAGATTTCTCTTCCTGTGGGTAGTTTGCTTGATGAATTTATTTTTTTTCCCCCAGCAACTTTCATAATGTAGGGAGAATATAACAATCCGGAATACATAATATTTGGTTTTATATGAAAAAAGATGTATATAGGTCCAACATGGCTGGATAGATATTGTGGGAGGACTTTTCCTGTGTTCTTGCTTTTTCTTCATCTCCAGAGCACCCTCATTATTAAATTAGATTTCTGGTTAGCAAAAACTCATGGGAAAGAGGAAGAAATTTTGAGACCCCTTTGGGTTAGGGATTTTTAAGTTCCTAGGGAAGAACAGCACTGCAGCCTTACAGAGCTAGGCAGAAAATGACCATATGGAACCAACAGATCGGTACATTAAAGATCTCCTTGCCTAGACTCGCAAATCCCTTTCAACAGAAATTCCTACATACATGCACACGATTGGCAGCTTTAATTATTTGTAATTTTGGAGTCACTATCTGTTTTCTTGTTTAGTTGCACATGAATCTCATGGGGACTTTAAAGCAAACAAAATGTAAAACTGTCAGTCAAAGCAAATTGTGAGTTACTTCATGAGAAGGCACAGACACTGGTCTGGATCTGTGGGCAAAATGTGTTGGATTATTCACAACCTTCTCTGTTTCATTGACAACTGAATGCAAATAAAGTAGTTAATTTCATTTTTTGTTTAATTTTTTGGTGGAGGCCCTCTGTAGGGGTGTTCATCCCAAAGGAGGTTTGTGCTATAACATTTTGAGCAAGGTGACATAGGCTGGAAACTGAAATTCAAGTGAGCAAGCAGAGCTGTGGAGAAATGGGGTTCCCTCCGGTCAGCTGGAGGCTGACAAGCTGGAGTTATTTTCATGGCTTGTTTTCAGTGATTTTTCCCTACTGTGTGGCTACCAGACAACTTCATATGGTGAAGTTAGAACATTAAATATGTTAATACAGTGTAAAATAAAGTATAATTCTCCCAAGTGACCATTAGTAGCATTTATGGGTCTACAGATAGAGTTTGTTTTTCTCCTATCATGTCCTAGTATCCCAGTTGTTAAAATAAACAACTGCTTTTGATTTGTAGCTATAACTTTACAGTTAGGAGCCCGTATCTGAAATAACAAATTAGCCACTCACTACAAAACACTGAAATAAAAACAGACCGGTGTGTAACCTGGACTCGGCAGCCACCAGCTGCACCTCATCTTGCTAATCTTTAGGCTTGCTTTCTTTTTCTTATTTTTTTTTTTTTTTTAAACAGGGACTTTTAAGAGTTAAGTTACACAACTCTCTTTCTATTTTTAAAGTGAGTGGATTCCTTGTTGCGTTGTTGAGGATGATAAATTGATACCACATGTTGCTTCCAGACAAAAAAGACTCTGTACTGCAGTGGAAGCACTTGCAGCTGGTGTCTGAGTTCATGGACGGGCTCCACAAGGTAAACATGGCTTGGAAGAGGCCGAAACAGGCACAGGGAGGGGGAATTTTCTCTGTTTAAAGGCTCAAGCATTTGCTGATGTTGTCTGACCAGGACAGAGTGTTGAAATCACACGCAGTCCAGTGTTTCTGGAAGACTTATTCAGTTGCTTGTATCAAATCAGGTATACAGCACTTTGGAAATGTTTGCGTGTCCTTTCTGGGAGCTTGCACATTTCAGTCCTATAAAAATATCAAGAGACACATGTGTAGTTAGGACATGGTAGCCAATTTTTTTTTTTTTTTTTTTTGCAAGCAGGCGAAATATGTCTGGTTCCCATGAGGAGTATTAACTGAACAAAATGTGGTGCAGTGGATCAACATTTATACAAGCTGAGTGTGTGGCCCCATGTTTGGGGCAAGTGCTGTCACCCCATATGTTGCTGCCCTGGCTACTCGTGGGCACTCCTTTGCACCCCTTCTCCTGGTGCTGTCAGCCTGAGACAAGGTAGGGTAGCAGCACAGTTTACCTATGGCACTGTAACACCCTCTGCCCACACCAAATCTGACCTGCCTCATTTGCTCCTCTGCCCTGCGTCTTCCTTGTTTTCCGGGGTGGTCATTCTTCCCTGCAGGACCACTTCCCCGTGGGGCTGGGACCCAGCGGGGCTGGGCTCAGTGCCATATGGGATACTCTTGATCTTATCTGCAGGAACCTCAGTGTTCTGGCTCTCAGCAAAGTGCACAGCATTCTTCAAGTCCAGTATAAATAGTAACTCTAATAAAGGGAGGAGCTCATCGTATTTCTCTGCTACTCTGCTCTTGCACAGTCCGTGTATTGTCCCCGTTGATGGTATCTGAGCTCTTTCCGAGATGTCTGCAGTCTGGCTAGCAGCTGTCCCTTCTACATATGGTCTCCAGGACAGATTGATGGAAGTTTCTTTATAGATCTTTTAAAGTTTCTCATTGCATTTTGTCATGGAAAAATACGTTATATTTCCATCATCATGGCCTGATCTGTTTCCCACGTAAGTCAAAGGCAAATCCCCATTAATTTGGTCAGCCGTGGGTTCAAATAGTAACTGTATTCTCTTTGCTTCTCCACCTCCTTTGCGGTTCGTCGCATGGTCGTATATTACTAATGCACATGGTTGCAAGCAAACATTGTCTCATGATGCTTTCCTGTACTTTGATGGGAACATTCTTTGACAGCTCAGAAACCAGGTAGAAAATAGTTATTTCCATCCAGATTGCAGCCTGATAGCGCAGCGCAACAGCCTTTACTGATGAGAGTTGTCAATCCCAGTGACTTCCGTAGCAAAACTTGCATGTGAAGGGATAATGGGATCCAACCCTAATTTGATTTGGCAAAGCATCCAACACAAGGAGAAACCAAGAAACTTAGAAACTGTTGCTGAAGAGGTTAGCGGGGGAGGTTATGTGAAAGAAGTGGGTTTTAAGGCGATGTTTGAACAGAGGGTGGAGATGGGGTACACAAAAATAAATTTGGTCCTTAATTATGCTTAAGAAAACAATCTTCCTACAGAAGAAAAGTAAAGAGGAACAGAAGCCAGAGCGTAAGTGGCATATTGCATAATATAAAGGAAAACAAACTGCTTGGATTTTTTATAACCATCAATTTTCAATGCAAAAGTATTATTATGTTATTTTATTATTTGTGTAATACCAACACTGAGCAAAAAGATATAATAAGAAGAAAATTATACATGTGCACACACATATCCACACATGCAGGAGCCCTCATCCTGAAAGGTGCCTCAGTCTCACAGTTTTACTATTTAGTATTTTTTGTGGTTTTAGGCCAGGTAGTTTCATTCTACGGCCACCTCCAGCAGAAGTAAGCCATTTTGTGAGAATACCATAGGTTGAAAGCTGTCAGGTGCTGGCACTTTGGCTGAGTGGTTTTATATCTGAAGCTATGTGGCATGCTGCATATGCTACCTCAGGTGTTTCTTTGCTATGTTTTCTAAGATTTTTTTCATTAGCAAGAGTCATGGTGCTGTGTATTCCTATATCTAGCATTTTAAAGTGCGGAACAGCGTGGTTTGTGTGGCTCTTGTAGCCTGGCTTGGTGTGGTGGTCTTGCTTCTGGTCGTCCTCGTCCCGCCGCTGGCTCTTTGAGAGGAGAAATCCCTGTGCACAAGTGGTTGTCCATGGAAGTCACAGGAGGTGAATGTGAGAGCTACCTGCATTGATGCAGTACAAGCTGGAATATCGACAAAAGTTATTTTTCAAAAAAACCAGCAATTTTCCAGCCTGTTGGGAGAAACCGGAGGAAGTAAGCAGTGGCGCCTAGTTATTAGAAGTTAGAAACAGACTGTTGCCAGATTCAAAATACAGTTAAAATGTCATCAGTTAAATAATAAAAAGCTCTTTCCTTCCTTAGACTGAAGAACTATTATACTGCAACTCAATCCACCATATTTTGATGGCACGATAGTCCCTTAGAAATGGACAAGTCTGTAGCTGAGGCACTGACCCAAACTTCTCCCGAGTGTGTCTGCAAAGTCTGGTCTGCTGTTTTGTGCAAATTGTTTAAAACATAACAGTTGCTATTTTGAACCGTAGTCCATATGATTCCTCTTTTCATTAAGTGATAATCACAACCGCGTCTGCTGTCTGCGTGCGAGAAGAACTTCAGGCGTGTTTTTTCCATTTCACAATCTGACAAAAACCACAACACTTAACAGGGGAAAAAAAGGCATTTTGTACTGAATTGTTTAAAAAAAGATGGTCTGTATTTCTTTACACGTCAAATGTGTCTCCAGTTCACTTATGTCAAACATCCATTTATCCTAAGAATGCAAACGTCAAGATGCTTGTGAATGATTTGTTGATTGATTTATTCTTTGCCTATTTAAATCTGGAATTTCTTCAGTGCTTTGTAGATGAAGGACATTTATCCTGGATGGTTTGATTATGCTGTGATCCTGTTGACTTTGTGTTTTTAAAGCATGCTGGTAGAACAAATGTGATTGTATCCTCTTTATAGATATACCTGGTAATAGCCAAAATGTAAGAAAAAAGAACTTGCGCAGCTTTTAAAACTTGGTCATCTTTAACCTGGAGGAATAGCACAACTGTTTTGTCAAAGGAATATGGGATAGCTCCAAAAATCTTTTGACTCGCACATGCTAAAAAAAACCCAAACAAACTTGGAAGCATTCTCACTAACAAACACTACTTGCTTGACCTTTCTTTGAGCCATATTTTAAGCCCAAGATCAGCAGGATGAGTGGAGTGGATTTTCATCTCAGTTATTTTGGTATAACTCTGGAGTCATTTCACCAGGGGTACCGTGGGCTGGTTTTCTTGACCTCTTTCTCATTCTGAGGTGATTACCATCAGTTTGAGCCAATGAGTGGTTTTTGGATGGTACATGTTGCTGATTAGTGCAAGTGGGTAATACGCAAGAGCAGACTGTGCACGGGCTCCCCTGAAGTACTGTGTTTCATAGCATCCTGTACTGCACGGGGTATCCGACTGTGTACAGCAGCCTTATACAGCTCTGTATCTAGCAGCTTACAGGGACAGGGATATCGTTGTGTGTTGTGTCACATCATGTTTTGAAGACTGTGAGGATCCTATAGCGAGGGGGACGGCTGGCCAGCTAGTGCAGTATGGGCGTAATTCTGGTGCCTCTAATCAAGAGAGAAGGTACAGCTTAGTCATGCACAGAGTGCCTGTGGGAGAGGAGCAACAGCACTTGCAGCTTTTTCAAGAATTATTGTAACAAATACACAAGACACATGCCCATGAAGAATTAAAAAGACATTTGCAGAGGCTGTGATGAGTGTGATCAGTCAGATTTTTGCAGTGCCTTTGCAGTTTTTAATTCAAGGAACTGATGGCAAGATTGCTGATAACATAGAGGTTTGTCCTGAGTCAAAAGTAAGGGAGAAACACCTAGCTCCTTGCTGTCAGGAATGGGGCTGTGTCATACTCCTTTCCTTAGGGGGCAGCTTTTGGGGGTGTAGAGATGGGCACCAGGAATGCACAGCTAGTGCAAACACGGAGCTTACTTTGCAGCAGCATGCTGGCATGCTGCAGTCATGCCCCAGCCTTCCATATCCACCACCCAAGAAAGCCATGGTGATGTCCAGGAGCTGCCAATGCTTTAATTCATGTTGCTGTTTTCATGCGGTATTGGTTTAATGATTGAGATTTGGGTAGCGAAAGAAGTGGGGCACTGGTCGTGACTTTTTGTTTTGTTCCTTTCCTGCAGAATTCGATCCGGCACAACTTGTCTCTCCACAGCCGATTCGTCAGGGTGCAGAATGAAGGCACTGGGAAAAGCTCTTGGTGGATGATCAATCCAGATGGTGGAAAAGGTGGCAAGGCGCCCCGGAGACGCGCTGTGTCGATGGACAACAGCAACAAGTACACGAAGAGCAGGGGGCGGGCGGCTAAGAAAAAGGCAGCACTGCAGACCGCCCAGGAGACAAGCGAGGACAGCCCTTCTCAGCTCTCCAAGTGGCCGGGGAGTCCTACCTCCCGCAGCAGCGACGAGCTGGATGCATGGACAGATTTTCGCTCCCGTACAAATTCAAATGCCAGTACGATCAGTGGCCGCTTGTCACCGATTTTGGCAAGCACTGAACTAGATGATGTTCAAGATGACGATGCTCCGCTTTCTCCCATGCTGTACAGTAGTCCATCGAGCTTGTCCCCATCAGTAAACAAACCGTGTACTGTGGAGTTGCCTAGATTGACTGATATGGCTGGGACAATGAATTTGAACGATGGACTGACAGATAACCTCATGGATGATCTCCTGGACAATATAACACTCCCTCCCTCCCAGCAGTCACCCACAGGAGGGATAATGCAGAGAAGCTCCAGTTTTCCGTATGGTTCCAAAGGTTCAGGACTGGGTTCCCCGTCAAGTAGTTTCAACAACGCGGTGTTCGGGCCATCGTCCCTGAATTCCCTCCGCCAGTCGCCCATGCAGACCATTCAGGAGAACAAGCAGGCCACCTTCTCTTCCATTTCTCATTACAACAACCAGACGCTGCAGGATCTCCTTGCCTCTGATGCACTTAGTCATAGCGATGTCATGATGACACAGTCTGACCCACTCATGTCACAAGCCAGCACAGCTGTGTCCGCCCAGAATTCCCGCAGGAATATAATGCTCCGCAACGACCCCATGATGTCGTTTGCTGCACAGTCCAGCCAGGGCGGTCTGGTCAATCAGAGCCTGCCTCATCACCAGCACCAGTCCCACAACTCCTCTCTTAGTGGCAGCCGTGCCTTGTCCAGTTCCATCAGTAACATAGGCTTGAGTGACTCGAACAGCTTGGGATCTACCAAACATCAGTCACCTGTCAATCAGTCTATGCAAACACTTTCTGACCCGCTCTCAGGCTCCTCTTTGTACTCCTCCAGTGTGAACCTCCCGGTCATGGGACACGAGAAATTCCCAAGTGACTTGGACCTGGATATTTTCAATGGGAGCTTGGAGTGTGACATGGAGTCCATTATCCGCAGTGAACTCATGGATGCAGATGGACTGGATTTTAACTTTGATTCCCTCATCTCAGCTCAGAATGTTGTCAGTCTGAATGTGGGGAACTTCACTGGTGCTAAACAGGCTTCATCACAGAGTTGGGTACCAGGCTGAAGGATCTTTGAGAACAGGGAAAATGGGCAAACAGGTCAGTGCCCCATAGATGTGGTAAAATACTCGGTTCTTTAGTTTTATTGGAGTTTGCACAAAACACTTGGTAGTTAGTGCACACTAATAATATTAATTTGGCTTGTGATGGCTTGCTATGTGTTGGTGTGCAACAGGCGCAACCAAGAGACATTTGGAGGTGTGGAGGGAAACGAGGCTGAGCTGTAAAAGCTGCTCGGCTGCAACACTGTCAGCACGCATCTGATGCTATGCGTCCTTCTTAATTTAGGCCTGAGAAATGTTAATGACAAATCAGGCAAACCAAGGTGTAATATTTGTGGGTTTTAGGAATCACAGAGCTCCAACTTGTCTTCTTTGAAGTCACAACATATGGATTGTTCTCTGCAGCCGATGCCACACGTAGCCAAGCCGTGTTACACAGGGATGGGGCAAGGGGCTTTGCAGTCACTGGAGCAATAGGGGAGGAGGAAGAGCATCTTTGCAAGATCGATGCGTGCACTGAGGATCAGGTGTGTGGCACGGATCTGGACTGAATTAGAGTTGTACTGCTGCTGTGGTACAGCAACACTAGTGAAGTTGTTTGGGGTTTTTAAAAATTGTATTTCTTGTGAAAAAAAAAAGGCAAATGAAGGAATTATGTATTGAAATAGCAAAGGTGGGATCCTGGTCTCAGGAATGTCCTGGGTTTAATGTTTTAAATATGCAAAGCTTGTTGTTCCCCCCCAGGACTGAGGGTGGGTATAATTTTCTTTTGGACTCCACCAATAGAATATCTGTAGGTTTGAGTTCTGACATAGGTGCTTTTCAAATGTTAGCCTCTTCGGATTAATTTTTTCCAGATGGATGTGTTTTTTTCCATTGCTTCTTTTCCACAGCTTGGGGCATTTGAACTTGTAAACATTGTTTCTGTCATCCTTTTGTGATTCTGCAGGCTCCTGACCATACCTCTGCCTGCTCACACGTACATGCTCACTGAGTCATAGGGTAGGTGCCACACAAAGTGCCCTTTCTCCTTTGTTTGTTTATTAGTATAAGGGAGTAGATTTCCAAATGTAGTAGGATAAAAGGTTAGCTGTAAATTATTGAAAGTGTTCTATTAACTTCAGAGTACTATGTAGAGTATCCTAGTGGTGAGGTTAAACGAGGCATTCATTCAGTTTGCAGCTTACTTCCAACTTTCTTATTTTCTGGAGGAAGGATGGAAAGGAGTAGGAGTCGTTTGACTTTACAGTGCATAATTTGCCCGTTTCATCTTTGAGTTTTCATTCTCTGTTTCACAGTTAGATGTTCAAGGTGAAGCTTTGCAGTAGGTGAACAGCAGTGGTGAACCTCCCGAATGTCTCCCTGTGTGTATGGAGTACCTTACCTACCACAGGAGATGTGTGCCGTGATCTCATGTCTGTGAGGGAGAACACGACAGCACAGGAGTCCTCCCTTCAATCGTTCTGCAAAGGTGCCGAGCTCTGGTGGAGTGGCTGGTTTGCACAGTCGTTTCTGTGTCGGTGGGAGGTTTTCCTCTCGTTCTTTCACATCTTCTCGCTCAAAGTGAGAGCATTGCAGTGCGCAGCCAGGAGACAGGCTGTGGAGGTGGCCTGTAGAGGACACCATGTCCCACTGACCCTGCATGGGACAGCAGCTTGGCAGGGCCAGGGATGCAGCTCACTTCTGGTTTTCCTTCAGTTCCAGTGATGGAGAGTTTGAGAAAGGAAGGGGGGGGAAAGAATTGACTCATGAACCAGGAAGCAAAAACTTGTAGAAGCTCATGCTGGCTGATCAGTTCTCTCTTCCTCCAGGTGTATGAGCTGTTGGATTTAAACACCCTTTGTGCATGAAGTAAAAAAAAAAAAAAAACAAAACAAAACAAAAAAAAAGAAAAGGCTGTAGGAACTTTTGCTTTGAAACATCCAACAGTACAATCTGCCAAATGGGGCCTAAAAAATGGATGTTATTGACAGCTTTGCTTGACACAGGCGAAGAGGGCAGCCTCCTGCTTTCGTATCTTCGTCTGCTATGTAGAAGATGCCTGCAGGGAGCCCTGCCTAGGCATCACAGAGGAGGCACACCACACCACCTCCTCCCGATGCTCACCGCTGCCTCTTCACCCCAGCCTTCGCCATTCACAGAAAGCATAGCCACTGTGATCTTTTTCAGGCTGCTTCCTCTGAATAAAGGAACTGACACATCTGTGTGAGCAGAGTCTCGTTGCAGAGGACAGATTTATTAACGTGACAGCTCTCCTCAGCGGATTAGTGT
>NW_010119716.1:0-7637 GCF_000699245.1 Pterocles gutturalis | reverse complement strand
TTTCCCTCTCTCTGACAAGTGGACCGGCTGCTGTGGGGTGCCCCCGGTATCAGGTGCAAGCACAGATGATTTCTGCTGAGCTGGTTCATCATGCACCCTTCGTCATCTGTTAAGCAGCGCTGTTTGAGAGTTTGCCTCCCTATGAGCATCTCATACTTTGATAGGGGTGCCTCACATGACATCAGATGCAATCATTCTGAATTGCTTTCTCGGTTAGTTCTCTGCTTTGCTGTAGCAAGAGAGACCCCTGAATTAAAATCTTCACTCTGTGGTATTCACGGTCCCCATAATGAATCTTTACAGGCTTGATGACTGGGGAGCGCTTTCAGCAGAGCAGCCTGGTGCTTGCTCTGCTAAGTCCATTTCATGAGGGCGGCCAGGTGCATTTTGCAGGCAGGCAGAATCAGTTACAATGGGTTATTGGCATACCTGGAAATAGTGAGTGCTGTGTTTTGTATGAAAAATAAGAGAAATGTTGGAGTCAGTTTTCGGGAAGAAAAGAAAGAGGCCAAATACATAGGTATTTAGTTTATACATTCTCTAGGTATAGAGAGGGGTTTACTTTGGAAGAAAATCAACTACAGTTTCTTCACAGGGGAAGTGAAAAACCTGTGCAGGAGACACCACCATTGAAGGTTTAGTGGCCGTGCATGTTTGCTGCATGTAAGCCTGTGCTCGGTCCCTGGAGAGAGCCTTGCCCGGTCTCACTGTGCTGGCCCTGTGCCCATGAGGCTGCCCATGCCCAGCCTGTCAGAGGGCCCTAATTGAGGCGTATCAATGAATCTGGGTTTGGTTTGGTTTTTTTCTTTTACAAGAAGGAAAGAAGAAAATCAATATGCTTTTTTCTTGCTTTATTCACTCAGCCATAATTTTCCCCTCTTAAGCTGGCTGGGCCCTCTGTTCCTCTATCTCTGCCTGCTTCCCAAGAGCACTTGTTTTTTCAGCCTATTTATCAATAAATAAAGATGTCACTATTCCCTCGCCTGTCTCTAGAATACCTTTTATTTTGAAATTAATGGATCTTTTCTCAGCCTGGGGTTCCCACAACTCTGCGCTTTGCATTCGCCAAAGAGTGGTCCCAAACAGACCGTCACGGGGGATTATTTGGGGCATTTACTGCTGCTTGGAAAGTCAGGAGCGAGTGATCAACTACCGCTTGGGCAAACATTTTCTCTGGCATCGAAACCTATGCAAGAAGGTTTTTACCTCGCTTGTTTCAGTGATCCGGTTTACAATGGCACCACTCGAGCAGTGATGTTGGCAGGGCTTGGGCAGGAGGTGGAGGATAGCTCAGCACAAGCAAAGCAGGAGCTTCAAGAGCTGGTTTCACCATGTGAAAAACTCATCTAGCTGCATCTTCTGAGAGAGATTTCAATGTGCCATTTAGCAGGATGCCTCTGGGCTCTATAGCAGAGCTGTGGTAAAGTCACACTGACTTGTTCAAAAATTACAAGTGAAATACTTCACAGATCAGTTAAAGTCACTCATTTTGCCCTAGCATCTAGGTCCCACATTATCTTGCTGCAGCAGTAGAGTGCGCAAGTTACTAATAGCAACGCCATGTAATGTTCACACGATTTGATGATTAACATCTCTGATAAAGCAAAATCTTAGGAAATGTAGCGAAATGCCTGTTGGTATTTCATTAGTCCGTATCAGTTTGGACTACTTGCTGATTTGTTAATTGGTGTTCAACCTGTTCTTTGGTGAAATTCATACCAAAGACGAATGCGTAGGTCTGAGGATGACTTACTGTTCACTACAACATGGTCTTAAAAGTTGAAGTACATAGTGAAAAGATCTCCATTTGGATGGAGTTTTGAATCTTCACACAGACCTCTGGAGAATATGCCACAAGGCAGATGATTTTTATTCTTTACCAGAAATCTTGTTTTCTGCTTATTAAAGCTGAAATGTGGAAGCCAGAATCGATGGACCTCTTGCCTGAGGATGCTGACAGCCTCAGGACCATAGCTGCACTTCCTCCTCTCTTATTTTCAAAAATGAGGTCTTAGGGGAAGGGCTGGCAGGTTTCTTACACGGAGCCAAGATCGGGCTGGCTGCCTTTAAAAAATCTGAAGGAAATTCAGGAGCAGCAAGTTATTTTGCTCCATTTCCAACAGGTTAGTGGTTAGGGCGGTGGTACGCTTCTAACATTTAAGTGTTGTTTCAGCCAGCCCAAGTTTTGAACGGTGGTTTTGTGCTGAACATCACACACACCAAGTTTAGTCTTTGAACAAAAATATCTATGTATAAAATGTATGTTGCTGGGAACAGGGATCCCATTAACTCCAAAGAGAGCCTGCCCTGAGCAGGCTCCTTGCTCCCCAGGCACACACCAGTGGCATGGGAGCAAACTCCGCACTTGTGGCCACTGGGGAGGAGGACAGGGGAAAGCTGGGCAAACCTCGCTGGGGCTGCGTCCCGTGTGGTGCCTCTGGCCACAGTGCCCCTCAAAGCCACTTGCACGCCAGGGACAGTCCTACGCTTGCAGGGATGTTGTGGCTTTTGCTGTGTGAAGGCAGCAGGAGCTGACACACAGACATGATGAATCGCTCACTCCTGGGAGTAGGGCTTTTTGGTTTTGGTGTTTTTTTAATCTGGGATTATGTTTTGGTGTTTTATGAACCCAGGAAAAAAATCTGTAAAAACCAGGATTGCCTCTGCAAGCTGGTGTTGTGAGTATACAGCAGCTGAAGCCAGGACAGTGGTCTGATCCTGTGGCTTGGGTGTTCTTCTGTTGATGTTTTATATAGATATATTTTTTATTGCCTCATGCTTTGTCATGTGATTCAGCAGCAATAATTAGGCAGAAACTTGCTGTCCCTGCAGATGCCAAGATTACAGAATGACATACTCTCACCAGATGACAGCACAAACTGATATTTTTAGAACAGCCCGCATCAACTGGTCTCCCCAGTGCTTTCCTCCCTGGATCGGCAGCATGCAGGTTTTATTACAGAATGAGTCTTCAGAAATCGTCGTTTGTCATGTGAATGAGCCATAATGACTGTTTAGAGCTGCAGATCAGTGTTGGTCCCCAGACGTGCTGTTGCCTGAAAGCTGGGATGGTTACAGGTGGTTTTTCTTTTTTCCTTCCTTCTTTTGAGACAGACTTTTAAATAACTCCCTGAAAAGCATATTTTCTTTAAGAAGTGCGTAATAAGAGGTCCTTTTTAGAAACAGCGTCATGCAGCTGAGGAAAGGTCGAGATCTTTTTTTGTAGCAATTCAGCACTCAAACAAGGTGATGAACTGACATCTGGAGATGTTTAAGTCTTGTGTTGACAACAGACAAAGAACACAGGTACAGTGTAGGCAGCCGGAGTGCACGTATTTGAGTATGTAAATAGCCGGCCTTTCTCTCCTGGCCCCAGGAGGGAGGATGAAGGAAGGATACTCATGCAATGCCCCGGCTGAGCTCCCGGTGCTGCTGGTAGAGAGATTCCAGCATGATGCTCCCATCAGCGCTGCCCCGATCGAGTCCCACGTGGTGTGTGGGGACACTGACCCTATTAAATCAGGCACCTGCGGCTGGGTGGTGGGAACACTCTGCTCTGGTCCAGTCTAGGGGCTATTTAATCAGCTTTTCCACTCAGATTACCATGCAGAGTGGCAGTTGTTGGAGTCTGGCGGAGTGGACATCTGCTGAGTGATAATCGGACAGAGACGGGGCTCAGCTAACGGAGGCCACTGTGTAGCCATGGTTGTCTGCGGCTACTGCAGGAAAAAAGCCACTTTTCCCAGATGATGCCATGGAGAATGGCTTGCTTTTATGCACATTTACAGCTGAGATGAATATCTTTTCCATTGTTTTTCCCTTGTTCTGCATGCTTTTGCAGACTGCTGCTCCTGGTTTTCATGGGTAATTTATTTCTTACAAATGTAGAGAAAATCTTGTTTTGAGGAAGGACCTTCCTTCTCTTGCCTTTTCTACCACTTGTAACTCATGACATAGGATGTCCTGCCTTATATCAACATGGTGGAAATCCTTTGGTGTGACCTATGTGAGCATTATTGGCCTGTAATTTTCAACTTACTGCAGAGGACAATGAGAAGAGTCCATGTCAGGGAGGATGTTTTTAAAATAGACTTGGTAGAATAGGCCTGGCAGAGAAGAAGAAACTCTCTGTGAGGACATTCAGAACAAAGATTACATAGCACATTTTCATAGCACTATAAACCCGTAATTCAGGATGTTTCTAGCCATGCAGGTACCTTTTACTCTAAAAAGCAGCCCTTCAGATTCAAAAGTGCAAGCAAAATCCTCCTCTGTTTTTGCAGAGGGTGCTGTGGTTACCCATCCTGTTCTGATCCACAGTAGAGGTGTCCTTCCCAGTGCTCCCGAGTGCCTAAAGAAAGTGACATTGTTTCAGCCAGTGTAGTGTACCCCTAACAGAAGCTGTATTTTGCAAACATTTTTGTCTGCCTTCTTCCGTATCACAAACTTGTACCAGTTCATCCATATCCTGCCTAAAGGTGCTGTACTGGACACCCAGGCTGACATCTCTGAATCAATGGTAGTGTCACCCATAACTGGCAGGATTTCCAACTCCTTCCTCAGGTCCCTCAACAAAAGGCAGGGGATAAAATTTACCAAGTTGTCAAGTAAGAAGCCTGGAGACCTTGTAGAGAGATGATGTCCTGTATCTAAGCTCTCTGTTGGCTGCGGCAGAGGACTGAACACCTCTGGATGTGATGGCTCTCCATGGCAATTGGATATTGGCAGTGCTTGTGCTAGAAAGACAGCATCACCGCACCCTGACATGTTTGCAGGTGTAAAAACAAGCATAGCAGCATACGGTCATCTTGTGTGGGCAACACCACAGTGACATATGTAGTGGAGTCCGCGTGCCCCTGCCCCTCTTATAAGCAAGTGCAGAATTCCCTTTGAATTTGTTTGTTCAGTGTCAGGTCCCAATACATTAGGAAAACCTGATCTGCTTTTAAGTGTGTGAGCATGGGTGGGCCAGTTTCTCTCTGTCTGTCTCCTTTTCATCTGTAAAATGAGTAGAAGGGACGTTACCCACCTTTGAGGGTAAAATGAACTGCCCGGAGGAGTGGTGGACTCTCGTTTGCTGGAAACATTCCAGACTTGGCTTGGTAGGGCCCTGAATAACCTAACCTAAGGGCCTGCCTTCAACAGAAGGTTGGACCAGATGGTGCTGAGTCCCTTCCAGCCTGGAGTTTTGTATGATTCTGTGGACAGCTGAAGTATCAGAATAACACGCATATCAATAGTCGTGGCACCTCACCACAGTTCTGGGCAAGCCTTTCGTCCCAGGGAGCTGATACAGGGTGAGAGAATGATCTGCTGTCTTTAGTTGCATTTACTTCCAAAATACTTGGTTGTCTGCTATGGCTTGCCATGTTTGTTTGAGTGGAAGAGCAGCAACAGAAGGAAGAGAGACACTTCTGTGCTTTACATGCCTGCACAAGTTCCAGCACAGCAACTTTTTAGCTCACGTAAATCTTATTTCTGTGCCAGCGTTCTTCCTCTTTCCGTCCTTCTCCCTCACTCTCTGCCCCTGATTCTGAGCTGGAAAAGATCTATTTTTATGAGTAGAATTTAAAGAGGAAAAGTGAAATTGCAACATGCCTGAAATTTCAGGCCTTAGAAAGAAAATACGTTGTTGCCAGCTCTTTTTTTCCACTTGGGCTTCGTGCCCTGACCTCAGTGTTGTCTCCCAGTGTGGAGCCCACCTAGTGCAGCGTCCGCTAAGCCTGTAGGGTGTCGCTGTGACATACCTGCCATGGCATTGGGATTCCTAATTTTTATTCTGCTTGAACAAAAAAATCTCATGCTGCAATTTTGTCTTTATAGAAGGCTTGGCCACAATAGCTATCTTCCTTATTTGTTTCTAAACAAATACTGTGTATTCTTCAGTCTTGAGCTGTGAAAAGCTTGGGCAGAATATTAACTTGTGCCCATACCTAATCAAGTCTTGCTTTTTGAACCTATCCCTGTTTTGGAGTAGAAGCTGTACTGCTGGTGGCAATGACAAATCAAAGGACAAAGGCTCTAGATGGAATGTACATCTGTCACTAAAGGATGCAGGTTTCCTTCAAAATGTTTGCATCCCTAGACTCTGGACAGTAGAAGTAGTTATTGGGATTTCCTGTCCTTAGAGAGTCATTACAGGGTGGTACCCAGGGAAAACACTTGTTTTACAGATCTCTAAGTGGTGATATTTTTCAAGATGTGATCCACTCAACAAGCCTTCCAGACAAATCAGAAGGCCCTTGGTAGGCTGCCATACAGAGGAGCTGTGTGTTGGTAGTACGGTCTTTTGTACCATAATTATGTAAAGGAGCACATAACTTTTAACAAAAAACTGTACGAGCTGATTGTTACGTTAGCTTACTGATAAACTTACCACTAGCGCACGTTATCTGCGCCTCGCTCTTGGGGACCGTCAGTGCGTCACCGTTCTATTCTGAAGAAATTTCCGGTGCTGTGTAATTGGCACCGTTGGGAATCAAAGGGAGAAAGCAACAGGCAGCAGATGATCCTTCGGAGCTGCTCTGATGGTGCACAAGCTGGTGTGGTGCTTGGGAGACCACCATCCAGTTAAGTGGTGGAATGATGTGAGACAGACATGAGGAAATGTTATTGCTGGGAGGGAAATCACAAACAACAGCTCAGACACTGAGTAAAGCAAGAGTAGCATTTACAGCTGGTCAGTAGCAAGGTAGAGGATGGGAGAGCAGAGAAAAGGACAGAAGAAAGAGGCATCTCATCTCCCACATAATTGCTTGCAAACTGAAGAATTGGAAAATAAAGAAATCTTTGCATTTTGTTTTATGCCCTTCCACCGAATGAGATAAACAGATGTAGCACCTAGGGTTCAAGATGTCTGTGTGATGTGACAAAGCAGGAGTTCATCCTCACCCCTCATGTAATGCTTTTTCTGTTTCTATTTTAAACTCATTATTTTTGCCAACCACATGCATATATGGTTGTATAAGCTATAGCTTGATATAGTACTATGGCTTTTTCTAAAGTCCAGCAGGTGTATCTTGTTCAAGCCTTCTGTACCCAGGGGATCAAACCAGCCACGTGGAATTGCCTTTACTTTCAGTGCATACGTCTATGAGTGTGATAGAGCCTAGGTATCAATGCAGTTGTGAAGACTCCACTCCAAAAGAACGCCTTCACTTTCTTCAGAATAAAGTATTAAGAAAAGGAAGTCTGAGAAACTTCGTGAGAAAATCTAAAATTCCTCCTTCCTTTCCACTCCTTGATGATTGAAAACAGGCTTCAGGTTTGTCAGAGGAGCTTTTAAAGGGAGAACTGAATTTTCCAGGGAGTGGCTTAAGAAGTACAGGCAGAGGATGCTTTCCAGTAGTGCCCTTTTTGGAAGTTCCCCCCAGTCTAAGAAACAAGAAGCCATGCCACACCTAAGAGGGGGCTCTGTGACTTTGCTGTAGCAAGTTACCAAATGCTGCTCTAACCCACCAGCCCTGCTAGACTTCACCATTCTTGTATCCTTGACCTCTGCTCTGTATATTTTTTTCATCCCTCCCTGTGCTCATACTTCTGCTGCTTATATCTCCCAAAACAGGACCCAATGGTAAAGGCCAGGAAAAAGGATAAAGGGGATAAACCTCACATGGGTTGAGGCAATCCCAAGCACA